>NW_010400733.1:2435-7763 GCF_000710305.1 Buceros rhinoceros silvestris | reverse complement strand
TGGCCGGGCCGGAAAGGGAGACCCAGCCGCTAAAGCCCAGCTGTGTGTAGGGTCCGCCCAGGAACTGCAGTTTATGAACAAACTAAGCCTGACTCTCCTCTCGAAATACATACAAATATGGGAGGGGGGAGCCAGGGGAAGAAGCCTGGCTCCGAGAAAAAGAGTTTGATGGGTTGTTTTTTTTTTTTCTTTTCCGATGACAATGTGGAGCTGCTCGCAGCTCCATACGGCCCAAGGATCTTTGAAGGGAACGTAAAGTCTGCTGTATGCATCTAATCAAAAAGTCCTGGGTACTCCTGCATGCCTCTTTCAGCTGAATAAAATTCGGAAGGTAACGCTTCAATATGCTGAGCTGCCATTAATTTGCTACTTCCCAGCCCCCCAACCCCCCCTTTTAGAAATTAACTCTGTCTTTTAAGTAAGCTTCACTGGGCTATATTTTTAATAGGGGTAATTAGAAGTCTTAGGGCAGCTTTTTCAGAAAGACCACATCAATATGAGCTTAGCCTAAAGTAGGTGCTTTTGACCCATTAAAGCAGCAGGATTTAAACATAGACTTATATGTTTTCCTGAATCAGGGCCTAAAATAATAACATAGAGCATTTAAATAGCTGCTTTCTCCCCAAGATCTCAAACTGCTTTACAAAAACTTGTAAGAAATATTACCCCACTTACAAAAGGGAAACTGTGAAACGTAGCAGAAATCTGACTTGCCTTGGTTGTTAATGCAATCAGTCAGTGGCAAAAGGGGGAGTAAGTCCTCAAACTCTTGCCCTGTGATCTATCCCCATCCTTCAGGTTGTGTTAAAATAATGATCAATGTACTAGAGTGTGGCAGAGAAGCAGATGTGTTTGTTAAGGCTTTTTGCAGCCAAAATGCCTGCCCTGAAGCGAGGCTAATTTTTTGTAGTTATTGATAAACACATTGATTAATTTTTAATGCATACACAGCACTCTGATTCAGTGAATCTCCAGCTTTTTATTACCCTGTTTTCAATTCATCTTTAATCAGTACTTGAGGGGTACATGGTACATCTGTAGATGCTTGTGTGTACGTGTGGTAGTTACCGGTGAAGCGCGTTGTTGCATTGGTCTTGAAGATCCTCTCTTTGTATGAATCTTTCCCATAAACTGCACCCACTTGTTCTGTAACCTACTTATAGAAAGTATTCTGTTAGGGAGTTAAAGAATGGTATCTCTTTTCCCTTCTTCTGCATTTAAAAAGGAAAAAGGGGAAGTGTTAGATAAGGTAAAGACTGCTAATGTGTGTCTCCTGTGCCATGGCTACGCAAGCACGACTCTGCAGAGAGTTGCTTGGTCTGCTCTCATTTGCTTTAGGGTGCCATGATACAATCCAGCTCAGCCTGTCCTCCGTGGAGAAATGGCTGTATGTCCCTGGGGTAAAGCGCAGAAAGCTGGTGGGTGCCCTAAGGGAAGATACCACCTGGGGTACACAGACAATGGATCTGGAAGAACAAGCCTAACAAGGGCTGACAAGGGGAGCTGCCTCTTGCTCGCTGCCCTTGAGGACATCGGCTGGAGTCCTTTGCGAGATGCACCGTTGCTCCCACTCGCTCCACTGCCTTTACATCAAACTGGGCATCTTTCTATGTGCTGTACAGGAGAGATGGGCTGGCCTGAGCTACAACAGCTGAGGTGTGGCCTTTGAGGGCTAAGGATGAACAAACGTTGAGCAACCTTTCAGAAAGGAAGGTTTTATTTTTCAATAAGCGTATTGAAATTGCCGTGTGCACAGTGGTGTCTTTGGGTGACCTGCCAGCTCTCCTCTTCCTGATTCAGAGCATGTCCAAATGCCCACAGATCGCTCATGCTGCCGGCTGGACTTTCAGACATGCATGAGCTGGATAAGGCTTGTTAGGAACGTCGCACATTATTCACGATCTGTGGGAGCCCTCCTTAAAATCAAGAGAAATCACCCATTGCCTGTGAAACTTGGAGAAATAATGTCCCCAGCAGGATCCCAGAGGGGCTTTAAACGATGGTGGACATTGACAAAACATGCTGAATGATTTGGAAGAGCAAGGAAAGCAAGGGATATTATCTTTTTAGCGGCAGAACCTGGGAAGGCAGCAGGAAGCCTGCAAAATGTCCCTGCAGCCAGGGACCCTGAGCTGTGGGAGCTGCATTTTCAAAAACCCCAGGCGATTCCAAACAACTTCTGGGCCAAACTGGACCTTGTAAAATGCTCCGTCCTGTCTGCAGAAGGATCTCAGGGAGAGATTTGGGGCCAGAGCTCACTGAAACAGAAAGAAAGGCAGTAGCTGTCCCGTGCAATGGCATCTTTACAAGGCAGTTGGGTTTCTACAGGAAGCTCTGCAAGGGGAAACTTTTGGGGAGCGATGTTTTTACCACTCATCCTAAACAACTACTTATTTTTAGGTGGTGTTAGACCAGCTGCTTGGTAAAACATGGTGTCGTGGTGACAAGGGCGAGGGTTTGCTTTTGCAAACTGGCTGCTGGGCTCTGCAGGCTGCTTTCTGCACAGAGGGAACCTGTCTGTTCAGCCCTTGCTGGATTTAAGTCCACGTAGAGCTGGATGTACTCTCCTGTAACCTGCATTTTCAGTCCAGTGAGCAGAGGCAAACGTCATCTGCAAAATAGGAAGAACATGAGGCTGGGTCCTTGTTTCTTTCCTAATGCTACGGCGTGAGTCATTCCGGGTTGAGCCAGGAGCCACGTAGCATGTGCCCCACTGACCTGGGCTTTTCTGGAGCCCCTGCTTCTTTCTCACACCTTATGCAAGGAGAAAAAAAAGCAAACTAAAAATCCACCAAAGTTACTCGAGGAAAAGTGAGTAAGAACTCTGGGATTTAGCCTAAACTCTAAACTCACATTATAGAACTTTGCTTCCATGAGAGAACTCAGTGACCTTTGGACTAAGACACTGGGGAGGAAGAAGAGATAAATGGTTATTTTTATTGTTGGCTTGTTTATTCCTTTTGGTGTAAATTCCCCAGCTCCTCTATTAGTGGTCTGGACAACCTCATAACTCAAGGCATGCCAAATGCTGGATTTAGTCTGAGAACGTAAAGTCTCTGCAGGGTGATTTTTAAGTTGCATTGTGGGAGCAGTTTTCCCAAAGTTCTCGTTTAGGAGCTGGAAGATATTTACTAGAGAAGTAAAATAAAACTTTGGACACCTGAAACAATATGGTGTATATTTAAATGAAGGTTTCAAACAGCCGGGGTTTCCACTGTGGGAGTCAAAGCTCTGCAATCAATCAGAGATTTGAAGCTCCCAGCATAGGCACTGAACACCCTTGTGCAGGGCAACATCATGATGGACATGTGCCAGACCCAGGTCAGTCAAACCTCTTATTCTTCCCTGGGGCAAAGATCACCTGCATGTGACAGGTGACATGAAGGAAGAGAAGGGAAAGAAGGGAACCGCGTAGCCATGCCACGGACAGTGCTAATGCAGCGGCCAATGCTCCTGAGCTTCCCTGGATCTCCTCCATGCCCACTAGAAAGCAGAGATCATAGCAGGGGCATTGGGTTTAAAATAACTACTACCACAAAAGGTCCTGGGTTTACTCCTGCACTCAGAAGATGTTCCCTTGGCCCTCTTGACTACTTGTGCATTACGTGACTGGACTAGTATCTGTTGCATCTGCTTTGTTCTTTTTTAATCTGTTAACATCAGTAGTGATGTTGGGCTTCAGGTAAGGTACACGACGGTTTCTGTCGTGAAGGGAATTTGGTTCCTACTTCAAAGTTTTAAAAGGCAGGTCTAGGCAAAAGTCCTGATACAATCAGGACTTAGCTTCTCTCAGTGAGCACAAATCCATACTCTTGATTTCTGTGCACATATCGTGTGGTTGTATTGAACTACTCCCCAGTTGTCCTGGCAGTTAATTAACCCCCCAGAGTTTCAGTGTCATCACTTCTGCGTCTTATAAGCGTGGCCTTGATTTCACTGTGCCATCAGCAACAGCTGACTGAGCAAGATGTGCATCCTGCACTGCAGATCCCATTCAGCCACCATCTCCATCCTGTACCCACAAGGATACTGGCTCCGGCCCCAGGAGGGTCGAACAAATTCAGATGCCATTTCCTGCTGGGTGCTGAGGGTGCCCATCGCTCTCTGGGAAAAGTTTTCATTACCTTCCTGCTATTGCAGTTCCACAGTGTTCTGGTGTTTGAGCTCGAGTGCACGGTACTCTGGTTGTGCTCCCTGCTAGCACCTAAGGGAAAATACCGTGACTTGACTTTCGGCACTTTCCCCTCTCTTGCTGAAGCTTGTCCCAGCGATGGCGTGGTAACCTTCGATGATCAGATAGCACAAGAGTGCAATCAAAGCTGGCAATGCGTCCTGAGGGACACAGCTACACCTCCTTCAGGCACAGGTGGCCTTGTCTACATCACCACAGCTACTTCTCCTTAGCCCTGCCAACTTCCCCGTGCTCCTGCCTCTCAGCTAAAGCTCGTTTTGGTAGCCATGCAGGACAAATGCATTTTCTAAGAGACGTCTGACCTTTACCAGAGTCCTTCCGTAGTCCAGGAACACTGCCCTACCTTCTAACGTCTCTTAGACTGCATGCAACAGGCTCCTTGACCAAAGCTGCATCACGGTACGTAAAGGTCTAATTTGCCCATCTCTACTGCTTACAATGTTACCGAGTTGGGTTTTTTTTCTGTTCAGTTCTGCCCCAAATCTTCTTGCTTTCTTCCTATGAAGTTTTGAGATTCTCTCATGGCTTGCTTTGTGCTGCTTTTGAAGCCACTTGCAGTAAATTTTCATTCGTACTATTGATATGCTTGTACAGGTTCTTTAAAAATTGTGGATTAGTTTTGATTTTCTTGTTTGTATTCATGGATCCAGATCTGCCGTAACTGAAGTGGATGGAAACCACTGTTACCAATTTCAGACTTAATGGGATAGGGTGAATTCCCCCTCCCCAAAAGACACACTTATTCCTTTTCCAATCTCTACTTACCTTTACTTTGGCTGCTGGAGCCTCCAGTTAGCAAATACCTTTGGGTCTGATGGAATTACCTGCAGAGGGATGCGTGAGCAGGCTGACAGCCTGCCTCATGATCTTTGTATTATTATTTCTGCTAGTGAAATTATGGTAGGATCCAGGACCCTGAACTGATCTAGGACCCTGAACTGCAGATCAAAGTGGCCATCCTGCTTTGCCTTATGCTACAAGGCAGTCTTAGGGCATGCACAGGCTGCATTTTTTTTTTAAGTGGCAGCTAAACTTGAAGACGTGAAGGGTGGCCAGTGCCTGGGAGCAGGCTAGAGACACCCTAGAAAATATCCCCTAAAATATGTGTGGTGTGGATGGTGGCTCCATGGATCTGC
>NW_010400733.1:564-2302 GCF_000710305.1 Buceros rhinoceros silvestris | reverse complement strand
TCGGCTGGTTAAGTCTCTCTTCCCGGGGTTATTGACAGGCCACAGGTGCTGGGGACAGATGCAAAGCACAGCCACTGCTTTAGGTGTCTTCATTTAGGTTCTCAATAGCAAAGCGATGGTTGTTGGCGTCTTCTAGGAAGTTGAATGGACGAGAAACTCTAAATGAAGTTACTGATGTCATGAGCACTATCTCCAGAGTGGCAGTAGCGTTAAAAAGAATTGACTTACACGCTAGAAAAAGATGGGCTCCCTGTTTGCAGAGACTGCACCAGGAGTCAAGAACAGCTGAGAAGAGGGCAGTGGGGCAATGGTGTCACGGCTGAGAGAAAGCACGCTGAAACTCACCAAGAGAAGCATCCATGTTTGGTGAACCCAGGGTATTGCTTTCTCTCCTGTAACTCCATGGAAGTCAATAGTGCTTTGATGTGAAAAGGTTGTTTTTGAAAAAACCCCACCTTTCTGCTGGCAGCTTCAGAGACTGAAGGGACTTGTAGGTAGGAAGCTGAGTTGAGCTTGCTGCCTTATGGGTGAAGAACAAGGGGCATGCTGCCTAGCGAAGATGCTGAAGAGTGGGAGTGTCCTGGTTAGAGTAACCTGCGGGAAATCAGACTCATCTCTTGACAAAGAGCCTGACTCTGCAGGCTGAGGCAGGGATGCGTGGCACAGGTAAAGGACTTTTTAGAGTCTTTGGTGCCCTTTGAAGACCTCCTCATTGCACACTAGCCTGTCAGGACATCTCACACGCTCCTCAAAAGCTCTGCAGGCTATCATGTGCGTGAGGGCTTCACAGTCTGATGGTCATCTTGATTTGGGCACTTCCATCACTAATCTCCTCCTACTCATGTAGTGTTTTAGCTCTTTTCCACATCTCAGTAGTGCTCAGAAAATTCAAAGCTGAGAATAGTTTTGGAAATGATTGAATGTTAGACCTGCAAAATATTACTGTGCTTTATTGATAATGTTGTTTCCATAATAAAAATATTTAATACAGAGTATGAAATCCTGCTTGAGCTTCACATAAATATTTCCATTATATGGCTGATAAAGATCAGAAAAAATTCAGTATGCACATCCTGCAAATGCAAGTGTAATGGATACAAGGTATGTATCTTAATGTACATCTCGAGTAAACATAAGAAAACCGTACCCTAATGGAAAACAGACTTTGTCTTACAACGTGCAATCACGCTTTTACATCTAAACTGGACTTCGCGTTTAGAAAACAAATCTTAAATCAGTTCTGTTCAGAGGACAAATCGCATACTTGTAAAAAACTTTTGTTCTAGGAAAGGCTTTTGTGGAAAAGCTTGGGAAACTCCATCCAGCTTCAGTGGTGGAGGGGTGGGAAAGGAGGGATCAAGGTATCAGTTCCAACAATCTGAGGAAAAAGTTGAATAAACACTGAAGACAACAGAATAGAAACCAGACGCCAAATATTAATTCATGGGGTCTTCAAAGGGGATTCTGAGATTTATTTTAATTGCTGTTGAAAGAAAAAGATTAATTTTTGAATGAAAAATGTATGCAAATTCAGCTCTGGTCAATGCTAAAAAAAAAAAAAAGCAGGAAAAAACCCCAAAGCAAAGAAACCCATAATATTTAATCCCCTGAGGTGAAAGGAAAAAAGCTATATGAGAATAATAAGAAATGCAGTGCCAGAATCACAGGACATAAATCTGGTGCAAGGATGGGAAACCTCAAGGGAGCGGTGCGATGCGCGGGGCTGCTCCGGAGTGTG
>NW_010400733.1:0-436 GCF_000710305.1 Buceros rhinoceros silvestris | reverse complement strand
GAGTGGGGCGGCGGGACGGGACCGTCCTCGGTGTTCGCCAGCAGAGATGGTGGGGAGAAGCCTGCTCTGGATGTGGCACCGCGCCGGGAGGGAGCCCACGGAGACAGCGGGGCAGGCGGCCGGAGGCGGTCAGCGACAGCCAACGCCGCGCCGGGTCCTCCGTGAGAGTGGGGAAAGAACGGGCTGGTGGGCTTTGAAAACATAACCGGCTGCCGAACGTTAACAAACATCCGCCGGGAAAGTTCATAGCTGCTGGGAGAGGCTCTGTAAAGCAAAGCGACTCCGCAGGAGCGCACCAGAAACTCTTCAGTGACCTGAGAGAGCAACACCAGCAAAAATAAACCTTAGAACTGCACGTTTACAACCGTGTGAGCGAGGCGGAGCGGTCAGAAGGTCCGTCTCTCTCTCGGACCGGAGGCTCACGCTGCCCGGCGCT
>NW_010400732.1:0-39791 GCF_000710305.1 Buceros rhinoceros silvestris | reverse complement strand
GGCGGCAAGCGCGACGGTTCGGAGACTGACCACAGTCAGTGAATCTCTAACCACACTGTCCTTGCACTTAGGATATACTGAGGACTCAGGATACGCGTCCTCCAGGAAAATGAGGTAAAGACTCAAAAAACAAAGCCAGACTGCAAAAGTGGGGATAATTGGTGAGGGGGGCGGTGGGGCAGTTCGGTATGGAGCCAATCAAACCTCGCAAGGAATATCTGCTAGTCCTCTGTAAGAATATTCCTGGAACCTAACACAATGCTGAAATTCCTTGGATTTATCACTAACCCAAAATTATCTGCAAAATTTTTAGCCTCTCTGGCTGCTGGTTGCAAGGTGTCCAGCTTAAATCAGGGCTTTAGGAATCCTCTGCTTTTCTCATTGTTTCAAGCTATACCTTAGCAAAGAAGGTGTGAGTGGAGTTGTACTTTCCAGATTCCTTTGAATCTGGAACACAACAAAAAACCCAACAAATAAATCCCTGCAAAAGCAGCTGGGGGAAAATAAAACAGTTGGCACAAACTCCTGCAAACAGAAAGCACATTTTCTGCTCTACTAATGACAGTGAGCTAAAGCAATAGATACTCTTGAAATTAAACGGGAATTGCGTTAAGACAGAGTTAAAATACAGGAAATGACAACTGAAGCAGGTGAGACATCCCAGGGAGAGAGAGAAATTTAACACATACAAGACAAACACAGCTTACACGCCAAGAAACACATGGAGACTAAGACATGATGGAAGATGTTAAGGCAGATGGCAGAGGCTAACCATAATGATCAGAAAGTTTTTCTTTTTAAATTTTGCACAAACACAAATACAACATTTAAAATACGAAACAATAAATTAAGAAGGAAGCTTACTCTTTTTTTCATAGCATTCTTGGACATTCACATCACTCTGGTCTGTATCTTACCTGGAGGACCTTGTTGGCCAGGCTGGCCTGGGGGGCCAGGGATATATGCATTAGATGCAAGCACTTTTTCACCAGTGATTTGCTTGCTAAGATCAGCAGCATTATTTGGAAGCAAAGCGACCTGCCAAAACCAAAAATCACTGTAAGCCCTTCGTTGTTCAGCTGAACATTTTTGATTAAGCTTTCATATGAACAAACAGTATACTTAAATGCTTCAGGAAATTATGTTTAATCATATCCTTCATTGAAATCATCAGGAAAAAATATTACTGTGTGAGGCTGTTCACTTTTCAAGTCACTGCAGAAACACTGCAAGCCAATCCAAATGGAGGGCAGGAGAAATTCAGGAGAGATACAGCAACAAGCTGTCAAAAAGTTAATTCTCATAACTGTGTGGATCTTCTCAGCAAACATCTTTTTCCTTACTTGAGATTTTCTCAATTCATGTACTGCTCTTTCTCAGGGCAACATTTGCTCAGGTATTTAAGTCCTCAGTTGCTGCACAAGCCACTAACTTCTAATACATTCAGTGACAGATCCAAATATGTTGTGGACCTGGACCTGTACCCATACTGTCTAATGCAAGAGATGTCTGGATCTGCTCTGCAGAGAGACACAAAGCTAAGTGAGAATAAAAGGAGTATAGTTTAAAATGTCATTATCCATTGCATGTTTAATTATCCATGAAACATTAATCTGCCCAGATTGAATATATTTATAATTAAACATATTTAGAATGTGTCTGCGAAGTTTAGTCTCTCCGGAGGCAGCTGAAGGGAGATGACAAGCCAAGAGGATGGTCTGCAGTGAGAAAAGATGTTTATTGGTGGTGAGTGGCTGCATGCAGAGTTGGGAATTTTGCTCTGCCAAACAGAACTGAAGAGCTATTTCAGCAACATCAGGGCAGATCTATCCCTGGGTCAGCTTTGTTCCTCCCTCAGTGAATTTGGCTCACTGCACAGTCCGATGCTGGTTTCTGCAACGTTTGCATGGGAGAGCTGCATTAAACAAAAAACATGAACATGATGCCTCCTGCTATCTGACAATGCTTTCAGCCAAATATTTGGAATTCTCTGCACTGGACTGTCCTGAAGAGTCCTACTTCTTTCTATAATTATTTGCTATACACCCTCCTGCTCTTAGTGCAAACCTAATGCTCGGAACATACAGGAAAAATAATATACACTGGGCAAATTTCTTTTGGCAAACAAGTTATTACTTAAGGAATACACTATGAGGGCAGAGCAGCCAGTGCTGCTTGCAGTTTGGGACTGGATGCACAGAACAGTTCTGAAGGAAACAAAGGTAAGAAAAAAGTTAGAAATGCTGAGACAGTTCCTGGTGGCATTTCTGAAACACCAGTTTGATTTTTCAGATTGGATTTCAACATATGATGACAGTAATACAAGGAAGGATTCATCAGCCCTTCGTGACTCAGTTTTTGGAGAGCATTGCTTTTCCAAAGACAAGTTGACTGCACTAAATGCAAATCAAGGGACGTGATGTCAGTCTTACAAGAATTTGATAGATTTGCTCCATCCCCACAGAAATCAGTGGCTGGATGAGGTCAGCACTTCACAGAAGCCTCACAGGGTGTTTCTTACGTGCTTACTCCTATAATCTGCTCATACAGAAAATGGGGATCCGGCACACCTACTCTTCTGGGGTGAGCTGTCATCTTTTGTTTTCCAAAGAAAAACATTTGCTTTGTTTATCAATGAGCCTGCAGCTTTCTCAACCAACATCCCAGCCATCGCAGCACAGACCAAAGCATGGGATTGCTGAAAATAAAGAGATACTCCACTCTACAGCACCTCACTCCTGGGGCTGGAGAGGAAAATTTAGTAGCTGGGGGCTCTCGCAGACACATTGGCCAGGGACCAGCACAAGGAAGTCCACACACTGGCTCTGGTCAGCATGCTGCAAAGTTTTGTTTCCTGGAGATAGGTCTACCCTGTCTAGAGCAGGGTCCTGGCTGGATACGAATGGAAGGTTGAAAGGACCATCGTGCTGTAAAACTTCCACTATGTGACACGAATTAGCCAAGGACTCTGCAGTGCCAACACTGCCACACTAAAACTGAGTGGTAGAGTTAAATCTTGTGACTACGTGGGAGCATTTTATTTTTCAGGCAGTTTTTATGAGAGTATTTGCAGTATCATCAATGAATGCTTCTCCTCAGGGGTGACCACAGCTGAGTGACTGATTAATTGATGTCCTCTTTAGAGCTCATACTCAAATTTCTGACCTGATCCTATTTTGGGGATCTATTGTTATCCCAGCTGATAAATAGATGTCACTTAGTATATAGTCCTTGCCATGAACACTCTTCAGGTTATATTGCAAATGGACATGCTGGAGTAAAAATATATATTTAGTGGCAAAGATTCATCATGAAGAGGATTTGGAGTAGTGTTATTTTCTGTTGCTTAAATATTGACTTGTTCCTGTCAGCAAGGCTGTTGTAACAACTCTAGTAAGTTTAAAAAAAAAAAAACAACTCACATAGCTGCTGTGAAAGCATCTACATATACTTCCCCACTGAGTCTGGTGGACTTGAGGCATACACTAGGAGTGTATATGAGGCATACACTAGGAGTGTGTATGCCTCAAGTCAAATGGTTGTTACCTACACTGGGGCTAAACCATGTGTTTTGGATGTTGACTCACATTCTCTAAGGTATTGGCTATACTCAACGACCCAATTTCTATTTTACATTTTAACTGAACCAGGATCCTGGTCCAGGGTGACCTTGATTTCTCCATACACAGTTCCAAATGTTAACATCCCTTGGAAAACAATTATTTTTTTTCCATATGTGTGCAAATATTAGCAAGGGTAAATTTTATATAAAGACAGTACTAGAAACAAGACTCCCATATGCTGTGTTGCATGATGCATCTGGAGTTTTGGGTAGTTTCTAGGAGATCTGTGGTTTAGATGACTCCAACAGCAAAGTCAAGATTGAAGACTCATTCCCATACACTGTCTCTCTGGCAGACAGAAGTGAATTCTTCTGTGCAAAACACAATAGCTTCAACTACAGATACTGAGAGACATCCTCCCCAGAAGAACTTGGCCATGGGGAGTGGCTGGTGAAACAGGAGGGTTTGTGTCTTCCTGGGCAGAGAAGCAGCATAAGACCTGATCTCCCCTCAGCATGGACCAAAGCTCTTCTCTCTATGGAGTAAAAAACACTGAGGCTATCGAGGACCATCTCTTCCAGCTCTGCCTGTATGAGGCACAGCCCAGGGGGCTCCCTCTGAGGATGCTATATAGATCAAGCCCTACTAGGAAGATACTTGGGGAAAATTTAAGCTATGAACCATAACAGGACTTGGCTGTGAGGCAAGAGTGAGTTGGTGAGGCTAGAGTTAGTTTGGCCACAGCTACTGTAAAAGTGCCCACAGTAACATGTGTCAATGGTCTTATTTTTCCAGCAGTGAGTTTTGAACAAAGGTACCTAACAGTAGAAGTTGGACACAGAAAACTTTACATTAATTCAGGCCATTGTTTTCCATCAATTCTTGCAGAAAACAACTTGGGCCAACAGCGTGACCCCTGATCCCTCTCTGGACGTCAGTGCAAGCCTGCTCAGCATCATGGACTGCAGTGTGACAAATGGACACTCAGAAGCACGGATCCTTCTTTAACCTGTCTGCTATCATTTGTTTGAAAAACAGATTTGCCATCACACATGGCAATTCATGACGCATGAATTTCTGTCATTTCCATGTTTGTCTTCATGTTGTTTCAGAAGGAAAACATGGCATTTTCAGATTTTTGAGACTGAGTGTCTCCAACATCGGTGTATTTAATGTCTGTGAAGAAGGCTTCTTTCTTTCCTAATATAAATTACATTTAATGAATAAAATGTATTAATTTAATGAATTAAATGTAATGAATTAAATGTAATGAACTAAATGTAACAATTGAAAACACCAAACTGTGTTTTGACACAATGGAATTAAATGAGCTTCCTGGGTGAAATAATTACATCCTGGTAACATGAATCTCTGAGAATATTCCTGCAAGGACATTTCAATCTGAGAGAACCTGAATGTTAGAGGAGGTGTCACCATTACACCTGCAGCCCTGCCCTTGGCTCTCCAAACTCTAGGCTGAGTCTCTGGGCTATTTCAATCCTACTCAAGAGCAATTTATAGGAAGTTTTTAAGTGCATTATTGCAGGAATGATACAGATGAAAACAAAAAAAGTAGAAGCTGAGGGTTTTTCTTTTTTTAAAAAATGAAAGCTAGTGATGTTTTCATTTAGCTACACGGCTCCTATTTGGCAAGAATCCTGTATCAGCACCCTATTAATGCAAAAATCATGTTCTCTCATGTTCCTGCAACTGCAGAATGTCTTGCACCTGCTTATACTGAAGGTGGATCAAGTCCAAAATCCTGTGCACTCAGAATGAATGAAAAGCTGAGACCAGTGCAGACTGCCAAGAAGCCTGGGCACAGTCTGGGATGGGTATTTGCCAGACTCTGCTACCACAAGCTTGGAAACACGGCTCCATGAGCTTGGTTAGCAATCTGCTTACAAGCGATTCAGAAGCATAAGGAAGAGATGACGTTCCTGCGTAATGTTAAAATACACTCGCATTATCTGCATGGACACAAGAGCCACATGGCTGTGACAGCCCAAAACACTTAAATTTAAACTCAGTTGTCATAAAACATGCAGGTCTGGTAATGCCGTGGATGATCAGTTGTTCATACCTTTTGCTTCAGTTGTAAAACTGTCTGCTTTATTTGATGAAGTTCCTTACAAGAGGCACAGCATGTTCCTGGTTTTGCCACATTTTCAGATTTCTCAGGAAGCCCAGCTGAAAGAAAGCAGTTTCCAATACAAATATAAGGATCCAAATGAAAGTAATAGATTGCATCTTGAAGGTTATTACATTTCCCTGCACTGTGAAAAGGAGCCCAGCTGAAAGAAAGCAGTTTCCAATACAAATATAAGGATCCAAATGAAAGTAATAGATTGCATCTTGAAGGTTATTACATTTCCCTGCACTGTGAAAAGGAGAGAGAGAGAACCCTGCCATTATTAATGCTTTGACTGAGAATTGCTATGTAAGGCTGAGAAACTTTGCAGGGACAGCTCTGAGCTCATCTTTAAAGCAGCTGTTTCCAGTTAACAGTCCCCAAAGAACTAATTTTTTTAATACGTGCAAAAGTTTACACCCCTTCTTTTATCTTTGTGTTTAGGGTAGGCCAACCCTATAGATCTAAACTGATTTACAGTCCCCTGCAGGGCAAATTTTCATATGCTATGAATTATAGTAAAATCCCTTGCAATATGGCCATTTAATTTACTTTGCACAAACTGCTCTTTATCATTGCTGGTTATTCCTCCATGCAATGGAATCAGCCTGAGCAGAGAGGGTGACTGAGATTAATGGCAGGGATTTAAATCCACACGAGAGGAAGGGTCACACCTGTTGGTACTACACATGAATGTGATCCTTCCAAGAATCCGTTAAATGATTCAAACTGTAAGAAGTATCGGAAATGCTATTTCTGTCCTTTTTTCCACACGAGAGGAAGGGGCACACCTGTTGGTACTACACATGAATGTGATCCTTCCAAGAATCCGTTAAATGATTCAAACTGTAAGAAGTATCGGAAATGCTATTTCTGTCCTTTTTCCAGTCCCATACCCAGTGAAGCACTTTTGCATCACAAACAAACGAGGATTATTTTAACAAATGTCCACTTAAATAGAAATGTGGTTTCCAGAACACAGGATGACGCAGGATTTGAACACTGGCAAATTCTGGGTGAGCCTTTTTCCTTCCACGTATAGCTGTTGAGAAGCATCACGTGTGTTGAGCTCTGCATATGATGTGGCCTTGTGCCTGGATGTTACATGGAAGGTTTACTGGGCACCTTTGAACACTGACCTTTCAAAGCATGAAAAAACTCTGCAGATGCTCCTGGTTAAAGACAGCGAATCTTCAATATCTTCAAAAAGGATCAACTACAATGTGCTTAGCTGTTGTGCTATACTTCTCACTTGGACACACACTCCAATGTCCTTCATCTTTGCAGAAACGTGTATTGATTTGGAAAACATCTGCCTAATTTTTAAATAAAAGTAAAAGTTTCTAATACTAAAGATATTATGTAGTACTTGACTTTAAATGTTTGCAGTGTCCAGTAAGGATTATTCCACCCCGTTAGATGATCATGATGCACAAATTTAGTTCAAAACTGATTTTCAGTACATTTAGTCTGTTGGATGTAATTCCACATCAGGTATGCTTGCTTTTAGAAGACGAAGATTCATTTCTCTTATCACCTAATAACGAAGGAGAGGGCTGTGAGGGCAAGACGCTGCGATGACCAGCAGTATTAAGACTGGTATTAGCACTGAAGTGATCAGAAGATTAGGAGGCAAAGGCTTGGGGTTTTCCCCACTCATCCACTGCCAGCTCCCACAGCTGCAGTCCAATGGCATTACAATAATACACGATTTATGTAACATTTTTATGGCAGTAAACACACTGCTGTTTGAGCTTCCCAGCCCTTCCCAAAAGTGCATGGCTTTCTGTACAGTGTTCAGAAGGCTCAAAGATTTAAGGCCAAAAGGTACTCCTTGGGATTCTTCTGATGAACTCCACAAAGTGTATAATAGAATGTCACCAAATCACAGCTATGCTGGCTCCAAGACTATTTGGCCACAACACCTCTGGCCGCAGTCTGCCTTCCAGAGGAACTCCAGCCTTTGTGAAAAGATGCCTGAATACAGAGCATCTGCTGGTTTCCTTCCTCACTGCCATATTTGACGTGTCCACTTCTGAGCCTGTGAGATATACAGATAAATATATGTGTGATATACAGATATAGAGCCATTAGAAAAAATGCCTTTTTTTTTTTCAAACTCCAATAAATTTTGGGTTTTCTACTAATCTTAGCTATCTTACCAAATGAGTTCCTTCATATCGTATTAAGAAATGTTACTGAAAGAAACATACAGTCATAGGGAGAAGCTGCCAGAGGCTCTGCTCTTTGAAACCTGATGCAATCCCACTAGAATCAGTGGAATTACGTGCAGATTAAGAAGCGGTGAATTTGGCCTCGTGTTTCATTATAAAAACCAGTTTATCTTCCTGAAGGATGTGGCACACAAGGCTGATAAGTCTAGATAAAACAGGGCTGTAACAATCCATGGAGATGAATGTGGGGGGCTGTCAGCTAATGTTTGGGAAATATCATACCAGTGAGATTTCTGCAAAACCAGTTGGATTGACTTGTCAGAGGAAGAAGGCCAACAGCATCATATAAGCAAGTGTGAGCTGCATCCCAGGAGAGAGGCAGAATCCCCTTAACTCATACCAGACAGAGGTGATGATTTGCCTGGGGAAGGAGTCATCCATTAAACATTCGCTCTACCCCATCCGATCCTGTATCAGGACCAAACTACAAGTAAAGCCAGAATAAAGCACGGATAAAGCCAGAAGCCACCTAGGGCAGGCCAAAGGGGGAAGAAACAATTAGACGGAGCCACCCACATGTGGTGCAGAAACAGAGGTTACCTTCCAGGGTCAGTTTGGCTAGCATTAAGCAAGGCACTTAGAGAGCCTGTTCCCATTGCACAGACCTGTGCCAGGAGACTGAAATTATTTCAGAGAAGGCTTAAACCAGCTCTATTTTATGAAGGATTTCCAAAGCACAAAGTCTAGCTCACACATGACATTGCTGTCCTGACGGGGGTCCTTTCATCTCGGCGAGACACCGGTGAGCCCCGTGATACCTATCGATAAGAGATCTGCAAGGGGCCACGATGTGTTTTCTTTGCATGTGCTCAAACAGTCTGTCTTGCTGATGCTGGAAGAGAAGGAGATGCTGACGGAGGAGAGCTCTGTGGGGAGCTGTGCTGTGGGCGGTCTTTGCAGGGAGACTATTGAGTTGATCATCTGTGTTGTATTATCTGGGCTCAGCCTGCTGAGACGGTTTCATTTGCCTACTTCTACATGGGTAGTGGTATTGTCTCCATCAAATGCAACATGTCTGTAGTTGAGCGAAAAAATGCTCTCTATTCTTGTGCCTACTAACAAACCCAAAGCTGTCAGTTAAGCCCACTTACAGAGCCAAAAAAGTGGCTGGATTGCAGCCTTCAGGCTTGGCACGATGAAAACATGACGAGTATCTCCTGGGAAACACGCAACGTGGTTAAAGCTGGAGAGGGACACGTGTGTTGTCATGTCTCTCACACTAAATTTTACAATAAAATTTAAGTATTCCAGCTACCATGAAAAGCAAATAATCTGTTCATATGAGGATGTCATTTCGGCGCGGATGCAGGGCTGGGGCTGACCACGGGGTGGTGTGTTGCTACAGCCCGTTCCTCACGGCTGCCGAAAATCTAGATTTTCTTTGGGATGAGTGACGATGCAAGCTCTGTGAAACAGTGATGGCCAACTCCTCTTTCGTTTGCCCCAGAGGTCTGGCAATTAATTAGTAACTAACTTGGAGTACAGTGGGGTAACAGAGCAGAAAGTGTTCCCTCTGCTTCGCACAGCTCATTGGGGAAATTTCTTGAGAGATGGTGGGTATTTCATTCCAGATTAACTACTGGAACTGAAATTTTTATGTGCCGTGTGCATTCAGTGTAAAATCAGTGGTTTTTGAATATTAGAATTATTTCCACAGCCTTCTGTATTTCGAATACTTAGTTATCCTGAATGCTTTGGACGTTTCTCTGCCAGTAAAAGTTAACTAAAAAAACTATTTGCAAGTGGATTATGTAGATTATATCTCTTTCCTTTATGACACTTACAAGGAGAAAAAACATTTGAAAACTACAAGGAACAATTAAACTTAATGGAGTGGCTCCGGTTACACATTTTCAGAGGAAAATCAAAATTATAAATTGCTCTGGCTGTCCAGTGGGATTTGGAGCACCCAATGATACATGTGTTCAAGAATTAATTGATGAACCTAAGGTAAGTCACCATTCATCAAAAGAGTTAGTTTTCTTCCAGCGCACAGGTTATACTCTTCTTTCTTTCTTTTAAATTGTTGTATCATTATTTAATCTGCAGTACTCTAAATGCTGTAATTTAACAACTGGGATGAGTTCAAAAACTTGGAAATCATTCATTCACAGCACACACATATACTTTGAAACAAACAGTGAAAAGCAAGAACAAGCCCTCACTTCTACCCCTTTCCCATCACATATTATTTTCATTAAGAAAAAAAAAAAAGAAAAAAATCTGACCGCAAAATCTATCACAAGACACACAAACTAATTGCAGGTCAGCAGAATTCAGTGTTACTCAACATAATGTAGCAATTGATTTAAGCAATAACTGAAAAGAGTGTGGAATTCCCAGGCACACCTTTTCCAACCCTCTGAGCACCCAGAGGCACTAACCACCATCCCAGGGCCATTTGCTAATCTCAGATGCAGGAGTGTAAATACAAATTAAAGTTTACTGAAATTAATTTAATTAAAAGATGAAATGAGTGAAGGCTTTTAAGTGTCAGCATCCAGCAAATGTTTTTCCTTTGTCTCCCGAGCTCTGGACTGCAAATAGGTATAATCCAGGTTTGTATGGGAGCAGTTGTGGCTTTTAGCAGATGGATCTAGTAGAAATGGTCTAAGGGAAGCTGTGACAGAAAATTTCACTGTTCAGCCACTCCGCCTCTCCACAGGACGATGCTTTTCACATCCTTCAACATACTCGTGCTCTTTCTTTGTAGATGTGGCTACTGATTTACTGCTGTGGGTGAGCATAAACAGGGGAGGAGGACAGCATGCGGCAGGCCTGCTCTGCAGGCGCTCGAGTGCCCGGTAAACAACTCTGGCCCTTCAGGAGTGTCAGCTACAACCCAGCTTCGGACCTTCAGCTCCAAGTGTTGCATAGAGAGCAGTTCCTCTTTATGGAAGATCAAGCTTTTAGCCAGCCCTTTGGCCCAGGACTTTTAAACCCTGCTAGCATATACCTTTATCTCCTTTGGTGCACGTCTTGCCATCCTCCTCCCGGGTATAGCCTTCGTGACACTCGCACCTGTAGCTGCCAATGGTGTTCACACAGATCTGAGAGCAGACTGTCCCATTGCTCATGGCACACTCGTCGATATCTGGAGAGAAGCAAGAGTTCAAAATTTCCCGAAGCCATAGGTTTCAGACCTCAGATATAATAAAAGCCTTCCTTTAAAGGTATCAGGAGATTTTGTGGTTAAATAAATGGGTAACTGCACCATTGCTGGTGCTTTGGGCTGGGGCTCTGTGAGAACTGCGCTATTACTATTACCACACCTTGCATTTTATCAGTGAACATCACTTGAACATTTCTTTGTAATGGAAAGCTCACAAGCAAAGCTCAATCCTGCAAACTTTGGCTCCTTGGCACAGCAAACCATGCAGGGCAGGGCAGGACTAGCCACACAGGGACCACATGTAAATGATCACTCCTGAATTAGATACTGGCCACCTGGATTAAACCCTGATGATTTATTGTCATAATTAGCCTTGGTTGTAATGCTTCGAGGCTTTCTGTTAGAACCATGTCCCTCATCTTGGGCCAAAACCTCAACTATGGCTCAAAACCTGCAGGAGGAATTAATAAAGGGAAAATTACATCAGCTGAACACTTCAAAGTATTTGGGTGCCTATGTCTTGTTTTAGGTACTACCCTCTAATAGTTTCTCTCATAATTTCAGGGGCATTTAGATCTCTTAGTTCTGGGAACCAATCTTTAACAGTTAAAAACCACATTTCTTCTGTAATAGCAATGAGAATAAGAAAGGCTTCAGATATAAACTGACTCCTAAAAGACCTGAGGGAGCAGGATACCTCATCAGCCAGAGATGAGCTCAACATGCACTTCCACCTACCCAGGCAGTAGGGCTTCTCTCTGTTCCTGTGCCTCTCCCGATCATAGCGGTACCCAGGGTAGCAAGTGCATAAGACTCGCCCAAAGTTATCTGTGCACTGCTGTTCGCAGGGAGCTTCGGCACAGACATCATAGTCTAGAGAGAGAAAAACAAGGTTAGAAAAATACCAGTGGCAGTAGTTGGATGATACTTAGACAGCAAACATTTCACCTCTCTGCTAATTAATGAAGTTGAGTTACGTTGTTTTTAAGGACTTAAGGAACCTAGAAATAAAACATTCATGAGACATAAGCAAAGAATTATAGTAAAATTGTAATTGCTACTCACAGCTTTGCCGTAGTTAGACTATGTCTTATATCTGGATTTTAAACAAGGGTCACTTTCCTCGTTTGCAGGATTTAAGATTTCATATTAAATTATCTAAAAGTTTTCTACTGTTTTCTTCCACAAATTTTTAAGTGTTGATAGCAACATTTCCTAAGCAGAATTCTGTGAAACACTGTGAGGCTAACTGCCAAATGCAGGCAGAAGGTATATCATAATGAAAAGTTAATTGAAATAGCACAGTAATTGTTCAAAGCCAGATATAATCCTTCTAGCAAAGAACACATTGTCAAAAAACCATCATCACGCTTAATTAGCAATGTGCAGATTATGGTATGGCAAGTTGCTGGCCAGGCTTGTCGGTGAAATCGCAGAAGACTGAGGTCCCCATTGGAAACATAAGGGAGAGTGAATCTGATTTCATTGCTCTGCGGCAGCGGAGCTAAAGCCCAGGGAAAGGACAGTAGAGCAAAACGGGGCCTGACCCATATCCCTGCCCTGCCAGGGGCTGGATTTGGCTCCTGGTGACAGGCTGGTGGCAGGGGTGGGAGGAGATGGGCAGCCCCTGGCTGTGGGGCGAGGGCTTTGCAGCACCATCGGGAACAATTGCCAGGAGAAGACAGGACCTGAAGCAGCATCTGGTCTCAAAAGCAGCTCAGGCAAACCCTGCCGAAGGTCAGGTTTTATGCCAAAGTGTCAGTTTCTGTGATCATTTCAGAGGAACATCATCTTGCACACAGCATCCACATGGCTGTCACTGTGACCCTCCAGTGACAGGGTACTGGAGCGGCCACAGCAGAAATATTCTGTCCCTGCTCCAGACCAGATACATCTAAACCAAACCTAAGTGTTCGACCGAGTTCACAGAAATGCACTGTGTTTCCGTATATATGGTATAAAATAATGAAAAGCCAACTCATTATTGACTCCCACTGACGACTAGCAGACATCTCCGGGTACGTTAATTTTTCCAAACAATTGGAATAAACCAGTAGATGGTAAAGCAAGTGAAACCACATTTTTTGTATGAAGTATAGAGAGCACGTGTGCAGCACTGGCAGTAAAAGTGACAGTGTGCCAAGGTACAGAAAAACACCAAATGAGACTTAACAAGCTGCTGCATGTCTCACCAGAGCCCGTTAGACCAAACAATACTATCGCCATGGTGCCAAACATTTCCTCCCTCGTGCTTGTCACCTTCTGAAGACCAGGCATCCTTTCTTTCTTTCTTAATTCCCAACTGTGTTGGTTTTAACTCTTGAAGTCTGCCTGTAGTTCTGCAGCAGTGAATGGCAATGCCAGGACACCAGTGTTGAACAGTGCAGCTTTGCACAAGTGTGGAAGAAAAACATGACCCTTGCTTTCAAACACAGTCAGCTTAGGGGCTAGTTGGGGCTTTTTAGGTGATGCTAGAACTGTAAACTCCTGTTACATTTGGCACTACTAAATAGTCCCAATACAAAGCATTAGTGGTGGTTTTCCTGGGCATGGTTGCAGCAATTTCCATTTTCCACTGCAATAAAATCAGATGGAGAACAGGGTAGCATGCCTAGCACTGAGGCAAACATGCCTGCTCCTTAGCCAGTGTGCCCATGCAAATGCTGGATTTGGCCTGTGACATGTTCAGCCTATTCTGAGCGGAGGCAAAATGAATTCTGTCCTCCCTGTACTTCCATGAATGGATGTGCCCTAATAAAATAATAAAAAAAAAACCAGTGCTGGAAGGGACCATCTCCCACCACAAGCAGGATTAGCTATGCATAAACCTTTCCTAAAAGACATTCATCTAATCTGCACCTAGAAATTCCTGAGGAATAGAGATATCCCACCATGCAGTCTATTCTCAAAATTAAATATCCTTGTAGATAAAAAATTTTTTACTCATATCTAATCCAAATTTCCCTCACAGCCATTAAAGCCCATTATTTTTGTCCTCTTCCCGCCTTGCAGCAAGTTTTCACATACCTAAAAGCTGTTATCACATCTCCCCTCAGCCTCTTTTTTTCTAGACTAAACAACGGCAGTTCTTTTTAATCATCTCTCTTTTGCTATATTTCACGTAACCAGTCTTTAAATATGGTTTTCACATCCACCAATTTCCCTGCTGGTCCTTCACCCATTGTCAACCCAAATCACACAATAGCTGTGGGCAAGTCCCATGACACAGAGCTGAGCATCCCCAGGCCTTTGGTCCCAGGAACAGTACTCACGACTGGGATGAAACTGGGCAAAAGCTGCTGTACTATCTCTGCATGCTCTGCAGAACCAAGGATGTATACACCATTCCACATTCAAGCCCCTTATCTACCAGCCCAGCCTAAGAAATGTAGTTTGAG
Source organism: Buceros rhinoceros silvestris (assembly GCF_000710305.1). Lineage (NCBI taxonomy): Eukaryota > Metazoa > Chordata > Aves > Bucerotiformes > Bucerotidae > Buceros > Buceros rhinoceros. The sequence goes on along the minus strand of NW_010400732.1, from coordinate 25,353 downwards.
GATGAATCAAAGCCACACACTGAGGATCGGGCTGTTCCAGACTCCAGGAAAACAGAAAAAACCCAAATCAAAATAACACGTCTCTGCGTATGTTTCAATGAACTCAGGAATGACAATGCAGCATGGAAAGTTGTACCAAGAAAATTTCTGAAATAGCGTTAGTGAGAAAAGAGCAGGTCTGATTAGTGTTTGCTTGTCATAGAGTATTTTGCTCTGAATTAATCCAGAGCCAAGAACCTCAAGTAACAAAGCAATGGTAGGGAGGATACTCTCCAAAAGAAGCTGTTTCAGACTACATCTGTCCCTGCTTTACTCACAGTGATACCATAAGACAAGACCTGGTTCGAGCTGAGAGTCTCCAAAACAAAGATGGAGATCAGTCAGGAGAAAAGGGTGAGGAGCTCTTTTTTGACCTGCTTTTCTGGTGAGGTGGTGCAGGAAGAGATGCTACAGGGGGAATCAGACACACAAAGCAAACTCCCCTTGATGTTTCCTCATGATCATTGCTCTCTGCTCCTGCAGCTGAAATCCAGAGCAAGAAAGTGAGTCCAAAGCAAATGAAATGCAGGACCTGGGGGCATGGGCTCATACTAGATTGTTGATTTATGTTGCTTTCCAAGGGTAGGTGAGAAATAACAGGACAGAAAACAAAGATGTACATGAACAAAGACACAACCCTTTGGGAAAGAATCTCTTGAAATAACAGCTGGTCAAGAAGGAGATCTGTGTCTTCCTGAGGCAGCCATAAGAGGGTGGCCAAGGGAGGGTCTATCCCTATCCCATACTCTTCCCTGCAGCCACTGCAAAATCACAGAGCAGAGTGGCCTGGAACTGCTTCTCATGGCTCTAACTTGCCAGTACTGGATTAAAAGGTGCAGCTGTGCTCTAATAAACTCACATCTGCATTGTATTTATATGCCTGTGTCGAGGCATGCATTTCATACAGCTACTCTGTCAAGATTATGCCAAAACAATGTGTGAAGAGCCAAGTGATGTCTTGTAACAGAGTAAGTGAAACGAGTGCTTAACTGAATCATCTTTCTCATCCCTACACCAACAGCCCATGATCGTCTCAGATTTTATAGCAATCGCTGTGGCCTCTGAAGTTCAAGGCAAAATATAGATTGACCTGAAAAAGGGGCAATGGAGATGCTAATGGAGAGAAGCCAGCAGAGAAATTAAATTAGTAGCAGAACCTCTCAGGTTACTGAGATGCAGCTAATAGACAGGATTAAGTGAAGTCAGTGGGTACATAATGAAAGCTGCTTTCATAATCACCTGAAACCTCAAGAGATGAAAATTAGAAGCCTAAAATGATATATTGCCATGGTTCTCATTTTTTATTTTGCTCCTCTTACTTCTCCTGCTGTATCCATTATCTTTAGTGATTAAACAGTGCATAAAATTGTTACAATTCACAGGAAAGCCAGACTGTAGAGTCCTGGCTTCTTTCCATCCCTAAAGGATTCAGGACTTCTGCCTCCCACACACACAACTGCCTTGTACAACACAGCATAACCACCTCCTCCGAGTGTCCATCTCAAACAACACACTGTCATCTCATACAACACACACTGAGACAAAACTCAATGGAAAACCATGGGATGAGGAACTCCTTGTGAACATTGATTCACCTAAACCGTAACCACTCCCTGGGACTTGGCCTGGCATCATGAACCATTTGTTTGAAGGCAACAACAAATGCATGATTCCTGTTTTAAGAAGATGTGGCATTTTTTCTTTTCTTCCCCCCTTTTTTCTCCTTTCCTTTTCTTTTCTTTTTTTTTTTTTTTTCCAATCAGTGTTCTAGTGTTTCCAGTCAGCAGCAAAGAAGATACAAGTTAAAAGAAAAAGCATCAGGCTTGGAGTTTGGGTTGCAATCCCTGTTGGCTTAAACAGACTTTTTGAGCTGTAAGTCAAAAACCAGCTGACTCTCTAGTATGTTAATTTGTCATTTGCTTTCTTTGCAAAACATCACCATCCCAAACTGGGAAAACTGTCAGGTCAACTCGAGGCTTTCCATATGTCATCAAATAGAAGGATGTGTTACCATAAACCAATTTTTTAACCTGCTTTTTGGACCAAACAAGGTTTCTTGGCTTGTCACCTCTGGCTATGTGCTTCTGTCTGACTGTTCCATGGGTCCTGTAACTTCAAAGCCAATTTCACACAAATTGGCCAAAGTGGTGGAAGTGATTGAAAATGTCACATCTACTCATCATGCGAAGCCATCGGATCAGTAGACCCAACAGAGGCCTCCACCAAGGTTAAGGCAGGCAGAGCTCAGCCTTTCCCTAAATGAGAGCTCATTACAGCAGCCTCTGAGCATTGGGAGTCCCAGTACTGGCTTTGCAAAGTGCACAGGCAGCTCCTCTCTGCCAGGAGGGGACCGTTCCCTTTTTCACTCCATGAACTACTCTGAGTAATTCTCTATTTGCCTCTGGTGACAAGGAAGCTGTGCCCAACACTAGGAGAGGCGGAAGAGAGAGATGCTGTTTGGTGATGCTCTCCCCTCACTCATGTCTTTGGGAAATAGGTGACCAAAGGCAGGACTAACTCACCTAGTCTCCCACTTCCCATGCACTTACAAGCCAAATCAGCTGTGCCAGATCCAAGGAGTACATGGAGAAAGCCATCAGCCAGGAAAGGTGTGCTCCTGAGTGCACAGAGCACTCCTGCGTACCTAGCCAAGATAGAATGCGTCCCTCTGCAGCAGGACATAATACAAAATCTGTGCAGCCATGTGTACTTCGGAGAGGATCAAGGCTTGGCTTGCTAATGAAACTATTTGGAAGATGCTGATCTTTTTGATTTCCCAACAATTTCTTGGAAACTGTTACCTCACTGACACATAAGATAGGCCGAGCCTTTTATATCAGGATACTCTTCCAAACCTACAGTGTGGGGAACAGGGGAAAGACAAATGCACAGGGACACGAGGAGTAAGAACAGTGAAATCACATACCTTCTGGGATGCACTGTCCAAGAACAAACTTATAACCCTTACAGCATTTTTTCCTGAAAAACAATAAAATAAATAAATAAATAAGTAAAAATAGTCTCTAAATGTTGGTGCTGCCTTTAAAAACAGTTGTGGGTAGATCATGGATAAGATGAACCTCCATAAGGGGATTGTGAGCTTTGCAGTTGGAGGTATCTCATCATTAAAGAACACAGCAGGGAAACCCACCACTCAATCCATGAGGCATTTTAAATGACAGGATGGCCAGCTGCCTCAGGAGCCTGGGCTGGGTACCCCAATGCTGACCCACTCACATCCCAAGTAGTGTCTGAAAATCCTTCTTGCTTGTGCTGAAAGGATGCAGCGCAATACACAGCTCAGGTCATAATTTTCATGATACTGTGAAGGGTGTTTTCCAACACGTGTCATTACAATGTAAACTTGCGGAAAGGGGTAACTCTCAGCGTGGAGTTCACATAAGAAAAATGTTATGAGTCATTTCTCATCCTTTAATAAACCTGGAAGGTGATACATGAAATATATTGGGGATTTCAACTGGAGCAAGGGATTATCTGATACAGGCAGTGGGACAAAACTGCACTGAACGGTAAATAAGATTAGATACTTTTTATGTGTCTATGATATGAACAAAGACTTTGTTCAGTGCTGAGAAATTAACGTTTCTTACACACTGGCCTGTCATGACTTTTAAGCATTCAGCTATACCTGCTTGTTTCCTTTCTAGGCAGCAAACCACATCAAGTCACCAGGACTCCCTGCAGTGCTGAGGAACCTTTACAAATGGCTGAGCCCCTTATCACCCTGAGAGCAGGGATCTGGTGACCTAATCATTCTCTGGAGGGACCTGGTGACCTTCAAAGGGTCTCATGTTGGTGGCTGCCAGGATTGCCACAAGAGAAGCAAGCTGCTGCTCAGTGCGATATTTTATCAATTCTACATGAGTCTGAGGGGAAAAAAAAACCCTGTATTTTAAAAATCCACAGTTTTTCATGCCTTGTGGACATGTTGAAATATCTGCAAAACTGGGAAATTATCCATTTGGACTTATCCTTTAATTCAATAACTGATGCAGCATAGTGCTAAAGCCATGGCAGTCAATGACACAACACTCCCCTAGACAACACGCAGCCATCACAAATCATCATTATGTTGAATTTAAATCAGCTATCAGTTGCAACTGACCACTTAAAACAAACAATGCATTACTCCAAACTACGTAAAAACAAACTTTGGCTACATATTTTACCCTCTTCCAAAGATTAGCTGGAATATAAATTATGCTTAATGAAGGTTGAAGAGGAAGCATTGCTTTGTTATGCAAACAGTGGTCCCTCATTAGCCTTTTCTCCAAACACTGCTGTGAAGTTTTATCTGCAAGACAAACAAATGCAGGAGGAATGAGTTCAAAGGTGCAGCAGAGAGGCTGTTCATATGCTGCAAGTCATACTGACAGCTTTCCAAGTGCACATTCATATCCTCCTGTCTGTAGAAGAAGGGAAGCTGATAAAAGCTTGCTTGTAGCTGCACTTCAGAGGAAGATACAGCCCAGCTTGAGAGAGGGCTTGGAGATGGGAAGGAGAAGGAGGGCATTCCCTATGAGATGCTGACCTGTGCGGCTGGGCCAGAACTAACCATAAAGAAGGAGCAGCAGTTTTCAACATTTCCACCCTTCTCATGGGGAATTCCCACTTGATTTTCAGCCTTAGGGCCCTTAGGACTCCCACCCTTGCAGTGGCTTGTGGCAGCTGACGCAAACCTCAGCTGGCACAGTCTGTTCCCGGGTAAGGGCTCAGCTGCTGGGAACCTTGCAGGAGCTGCTTCTGTCCTCTCAGCTTGGCTGGCAATGGCGTTTGGCTGGACTTACTGGCTTCCTTGTGGCTAAACTGTGGTTTTATCTGCCTTCCTGGATTGTCCTGATAGCCAAACCACTTGCTCTGATCAAACCACTCTCCCACAGCCACATGACAACCCACCATACGACCAGTTACAGCCATTAAATACTGCCCTGGCACCCTGAAGCAAGCGCAGGTTTGTAGAGCCTCGCCAGGGGTTCCTCCGGTTAAAGCAACTGGAAAATCATGGTGCCCCAGCAGATATCCCAGCCCCTGCTGAAATACATCTCTTCAATGGCTTCTTGAGGCAAAGGGTTCCAAGGAAAATGAGATGGTTTTGACAAACCATTTCCTTCCTTTTTGGTCTCCCTTTCAATTTTTTGTTGAATTTTCCCAGGGTTTACAGATAAAGAGGTTTGGACGTATTTTTTCTAAATACCTGAAGAGTTTCCCACATCATCATCATCATGGCTTGGCTTCACGAACGCAGATCCGGGAAGGGCTTTTCCCACGCTCACTGCAAGTGATGAGTGCACCAGCGCGGTGGATTTTTTAGGTGAGGCGCAGCGTGCGTGGAACTGGCTTCACCCTTTACACCTGAGGTTCATCTGCCAGGACCTAGTGAGCCTGGACGGTGACAGCAAAGTCCTCGGGTCGTAGGTTTGGTTAGAGTATCCTTCTCTTAGATGGATGCCTTGCAAGGCTAAATGAGCTTCCCACATCCCAAAAGTTTTAAATCACACCTAAAGAAGTGGTTTAAAGGAGGTATGCCCTGCTTTCAGGTTCACAGTCCAGAAACCAGTTGCCCATGATAACTGGTTCCCAATTCAAGATCTCTGCCTTAGCACAGCCTGAACTCAACAGCAAGCTTCAGCCATCAGCATGATTTTGCCAGGGAAACCGCTTCTTTAGGGTTAGTGCACAGGAAATACAACACAACAATGCCAATTTCTCTCAACATTACATTGCCACCCTGGGACATCTGCAAGCTTTAGCTTTTTACATTCTTAAAGAGAAATCTGTCAGAGTGATGGACACATGAGTTGATCATTAGCAAAGGCATTTTAATAGCAATATTCATTTTCAGACATTCAGCTCCAGGTTGACATGTCTAATCAACGTTGCACAGCAGCAATCTCGTTATATATAATGAAAGGTAAGAGGGGGTCCCTGCTGATAATTTAGTTACTGAATAACTTTCAGTGGGGTGGTTGCTACGCAGCTGTACATGTGAGCATGCATCAAACACAAACTAATACACGGCTGCACAAGAAATTCAACCACTAAAATCTGGATCTATGGAGAAATTAAGTTGATTTGCTAACTTTAAATCTGGTTTCCAAAGAAGAAACTTCTGGCAGACTTATCGTTACAGCTTTTAATGGGATGCTTTAGCTATTGAAAATACAGCAACTTCTAATTCTTATGCAATCTTCACTCAGGAACACGCATAAGCCCAAATTCACAATGATTTTGATCACTGCACTATCTAGCTTTTGTTCTGCCTGTAAGAAAATCCATAGCAATAGGGACTCTCTCAAAGCAAAGTCACCATACTTTTCTGACCGGTAGCTGCATGAGAAGCAGAGAGATTTTGAGCTACTCCCCTTAGCTCTGGAGGTTGAGGTGCTCCTGGATCATTGAATATCAGAAGTGGGATTTAGGGTGTGGTACCAATAAACACACCCATGACTAGGCAAGCAGTGGATCTACCTTTGTGCAGACTTCTGTAGCCCATCACCTTTCAGACTGAGAGAGGAGCTGAGCTTTTCAAGACCACCCCCATGTCCCACTACCTGCAGGTCCCCCCCATTCCTGACACACAGTGGTGCACCAGCACAGCACCCCCCACCCCATCTTGCAAAGCAGTATCTGCTTGATAGCATCTCTCCAGACAGGCAGGACAAAAGGCAAGAGGCAAGGAATGTGGCTTAATTAAGCCACCACTTTATTAAGTTAGCTTATCTGGCAGCTATCAGCAGTAACTCATCCAGTGCGGACTATGGTTTTTTCCCATAATTGTTTCCACCTGGTGCAGAGCTGCCATCGCCGCCAGCCTGCCTCCTGCTCTGCACCAGGACACCACGGCCGGCGGTGGTGCCAGAGAGACTGGGGTATGCTGAACAGAGAAAATACTTCTGTGTGATAGGGAAGGGAGGGATTCAGGTTTCTGAAATGCTTTGGAAATGTAAACAATACCAGGACAAACATTTAAAATGGTACATAACCTGTATTGCTCTGCAGTAACATGGCAGTGAATTGGGCTGTGACAACAGCTGGCTCAGAGCTGCTTGATGCATTATTGAGATTTTGGGTAACTTCAGCAAAGAGACAACTTTAAAACTCTGTCACAACAATTGTGTTGAAAAAGATACATGATGGCCATTTAGTGATTTTAAAAAAGAAGGCAAAGGGGAAAGGTCCATACTGGGACCAGTGCTGTTTAATAATTTCATCACTGACACTGACAGTGGGATTGAGTGCATCCGCAGCAAGTTTGCAGATGACACCCACGCCGTTGAAATGCCTGAGGGACAAGATGCCATCCAGAGCACCTGGATAAGCTGGACAAGTGGGCCTGTGTGATCCTCATGAGGTACAACAATGCCAGGTGCAAGGTCCTGCACCTGGGTTGGAACAATCCCTAGTATCAAACCAGGCTGAGGTATGATGGGATTGGGAGCAGCCCTGCAGGGAAGGACTTGGGGGTACTGGTGGATGAAAAGCTGGGCATGAGCTGACAATGTCAGTTCACAGCCCAGAAAGCCAACTGCATCCTGGGCTGCATCAAATGATGTGAGGCCAGCAGGTCAAGGGACATGATTCGTCCCCTCTACCCTACTCTGGCGAGACCTCACCTGGAGTGCTGTGTCCAGTTCTGGAGTTCTGAGCTCAAGGAAGACATGAACCTGTTAGAGCGGGTCCGAGGAGGCCACAACAATGATCACCCAACTGCATCCTGGGCTGCATCAAATGATGTGAGGCCAGCAGGTCAAGGGACATGATTCGTCCCCTCTACCCTACTCTGGCGAGACCTCACCTGGAGTGCTGTGTCCAGTTCTGGAGTTCTGAGCTCAAGGAAGACATGAACCTGTTAGAGCGGGTCCGAGGAGGCCACAACAATGATCACAGGGCTGGAGCACCTCTGCTCTGAGGACAGGCTGAGAGAGTAGTGGTTGTTCAGCCTGGAGAAGAGAAGGCTGCAAGGAGACCTTATAGCAGCCTTTTTGTACTTAAAGGGGGCCAGTTAGAAAGATGGGCAAGTCTTTCTGGCAAGGCCTGTTGTGACAGGACAGGGGGTGATGGTTTTAAACTAAAAGAGAGGAGATTTAGATGAGATTAAAGGCAGAAATTTTTTACACTCAGGGTGGTGAAGCAGTGGAACAGGTTGCTCGGAGAGGTGGTAGATGCCCCATCCCTGGAAACAATCAAGGTCAGGACCTTGGGGCTCTGAGCAATCTGATCTAGTGGAAGATGTCCTGCTCACTACAGGGCAGTTAGACTAGATGCCTTCTGAAGATCCCTTCCAACCTAAAGCATTCTATGATCCATGATTCTATGATTCTATGAAATGCGAAGGGAAGGGAAAAAATTTTCTGGTTTCAGATGAATATAATATGTTAAGCAAATCCTTGCTAAGGATGTCAAAAGTAGAAATGGAAGACTACACTCTAGGAAATATTTGACTCCTAGGAGCAAAGCAGGCACAGAAATCCCTACTCTGAGTCAGAAACTGAGTTCTTAGGATAGAGCATTATCGTTACTTTATTGCTACAACACCGGCACTCAGACAGGCTCCTCCACCCAGATGGAAGTAATTGAAGCAGATGCACTTCACCTCCCATTCCTTGGGGCTAGGAGTACATGCATGGACAGTTTCTATAGTTCAGCTGATGCCTGAGGTTGCTTCACTTGAAGATGCAGCAGCTCCATAGGTGGCTAAGCAGGTCAAATCCCTCCTCTCTGACATGCCATTTCTGACCCACGAATGTTAGAAGAGTCACAGTTTAGGGGGCATAAGAGCTGCTTAACATTTTATGTAGGTTTAGATATATCAGCACTGTTCTCCCAGGTAGATGCTGCTAGAAGGTAATGATAATACATCTGAACAATGTATTTAATCAAAAGAACAACTTCCTATTTGGAATAGATAGAAAAAATTTTAACAAGATTTCTTCAGACAGTGTCATAACGTGAACTCAGAAGAACTTGTGCTGTGTCTTGAAGATCTGAGTCAGCAAAGGCCATGGCACGGCTCTGTTTAATTGCACAAAGAGGTCTTTGTTAGACTGGCTTCTTATTGTGCCTGCCCAGTGTTTCTTTTTGATCACCCTGACTTTGAGAATTACACAGCGCAGCAAAAATACAAATACAAAATACAGCAATTAACTCGCAAAAAATAGACAGCTATAAAAACAAGGCAACAAGGTAGATTGAAAAAACCCAACAACCTCCCCCTTTGTTTTTCTCATATTCTTTATAAAATCCAAGTGAGGACCAGGTCTGTCTGCCAAAGCATGCACAGACAAAGCCCATCTGCAGGGCAAGTACGTTAAGGAAGCAACTCAGTAGCTGTGCACAGTTCCACCGTAATTCACATGGAGAGAAGATTTATGGCAACATGGTGTAAAACTGAAGCAATGCACTTTAGTTTTGTTTGCCTTTCCGTGGGATACATACCGAAATCTTGAGTAAGAGAGGATGGCCTCCCTGCAGACACTTGCTCAGCATACACTTTGTCATGATTTTCAGACTTAGTCCTTTTTCACAATTTTCTAAAGAGATAATTTATGTTCACATTGGGTATAACACAAGGTCCAAGGCCAGCCTGAGCCCTTCCAGTCACCATCCTAGCTGAGAGTGAATAACACAAGTACGGTGATGTTTTCCACTGCCTAGGAAATGCTGCATGTATATGTCCACTTCTTTCTCTCAGCTGACTCAGTAAAGCAGGATTTGCCTCAACAACTAAAGAGACAACCCTTCACCAGCAAAGCTGGAACTCAGACCTCTGGCAGGAAACCACTGCAGCCTATTACTTGATTTTTCTGAAAGTCAGATTTTCAGTGATTAAGGCATTGCCTGAGTCTAAGTCACATTTGTCATAACCTATTGAAGTCAAATAAATTTACCCCCCTATAACAGTTTGCTTTTTCTTAGACAAAAACCAAACAAACAACAACAAAAAAACCCCCGTCAAAAAACCCCCACCCGGCTATGAGCTCTTCTGCTCAGCTCTGGCTTTTAAGACTGATAGCAGAAATTAAATGCTGTTCCAGTTATTGCTAATGGGGAGGTTTTGTTAAGATTCACAGTTCCTGGCCTCCTCTTCTGTGAACACAAGCCAGAGTCCAGATCCTCCCCTGGCAAAAGCCACATCCCTCTGTTGATTCTGGGGAAACGGTGCCAGTGCTTACCCAGGGAGCCTGTATCCAACGCTCTTGAAAGCTCTCAGACACGCTCCTTGGCTGCTCCTTACTCTAATGTATTTTAACTGACTCCTCCTCTCCTCAAAGTGCTGTTTCATGTCATCATTTTATGGTCAAAGCGAGTTTTATGGCACTGGAGTATAAACTGTGGTTCCTTCTCAGAAGGGACCTTCCAAACTGATACAGTTTGCAGTCTCTGCAAAGCCCAGTATTTGTGAACGCATGAAGCTCGTTCCTCTATAAAAGAGCAAAAAAAGACTTTGAGGGTTGCAAAAAACCCTTCACCCTAGTGCGTATCGGTGGAGCTTGGAGTTATGATAGGTACTGACCTGCACGAAACTGGAGAACACGCAGAAAGTGAGACTTCACAGGTCTGGGGAATTGAGCCACCAGAAATGTCTGTCATTTTTGTAGCAGTCCCTAAGCCTCTGTTCTTCACAGACACCACGCAGGACATCCTGAAATGATGGTGTTTGTGGTTTTGTTTAAGTAAATGAGATGCAGTTAGATGTTCAGTGGAGGTGTTCAAACAAAATCTGGGCAGGCAGACCACTTCCCCAACACATATCCCTGTGGCAGCTGATCAGATGTCCCAGGACACCCTTGCTTTTGGACTATTTTAGGACTTTTGGGATGCAGAGAAAGGGGTGGTATGAAAACAATGCAGGCAGCCCCACAAGAAAAGAAGGGCTTACGAGCTTCTGCTCACCACAGGGAGAAGTGACAACTACAACTGAGCTTTTTGGGTCTCTTCTGAGCAGAATATAAACTTCTAGAAATGTTTCCTGTGATCCTTCTGATGTGTAATGGAAGAAAAAGGTCATATTGGGATTTCTGTGTGAACCACATAGTTCATATACACTAAAGCTTCACATTTTTGGGGATGCCATAACACTGTGCTACAGGGCCAGAACTAACGTCGGTCCCTCGACCAACCAGGGCCTTGGCTCTGCAAACACATCAACTAACTGCAGACTAATCAGGACCTTTTTCTGCAGCACAGACCAACTGGTGGCACTGGTAACCATCAGAGCTTGCATCTCACTTAGCATACTGATGATCAAAAATGACTAAGAAAAAAATCTGCCTGTGAATATTCTCTAAGCAAAGAAGGAAACTCTCCTAAGGACAATGTTGTGCAGCTTCAAAAAGCCCCCGGCTGCCACTGGAAAAGCAATTTGTTGGATATTTTACACACATGCAAACATCCTCAAAATCACATATGTGATTCCTTCAGTGCTGGACTGTTACTTTCTTCCCTTCTTTCTGCAATTTTTATTTCTTTTTTTTTTCCTCTTCTCAATGCACAGAAATGCTCATGTGGTATATCACTAGACAGCATGTCAAAAATAGCAGAATGATTAAATAAAAGATTTTTGACTGTTCTCATCTGCTTAGACTCAGCTTTATATACATGCTGTCAGCTTTGTCTTGCTCTCTTCTGTTAAAAATTTCTTTTATTTTCTGGCATTGTACCAAGAAAATGATTTTGTTTAGTTTCACAGGTGAGGTCGGTATGGATTTTGCAGAATCAAATTAATGTTTGACAAGAGCGAAATTTAAGGGGAAGAAAAAAACTGATTTTGTACAAATATAGCACTGTTTGCCTTTACTACATAGCCTAAAGAACTGGGAAAGTATAATGCATCCTCATAAATATATTGTCATTTCTAAGAACAAGTAGACTTCTAAATCTCAATTAAAATGATCCAAGATTAAGTCTGTGTTTTAAAACAACTCACTGCTTTGAGATTTGAAGTACGAAAACTGAGCAAAAAAATCTTTTTTTTCCACCACCTCCGACTTCCAATTAGAGGACTGCAAGCCAAATTTCCTTCCAAGTCTGTAAATAGTATGTCTTGCTGACGGCACACATTCAATTATTTATCTAACCCAAGGTGAGCCAGAGTCCAGGACTAATCACAGCACATCTGTCCTGTCTCTTGGATTTTTTTTAAACTTCCATGACTCTTTGTTTTGTAGCTCCAATTTCCTACCAAATATCCATGCGAGATAGCGAGTAATAAATTCCATTTCAATACTGAAGGCAGAGCCAGAGCAGTGCTGCAAGGAGCTTGCTCGCTGGCTGCTGTGCTGGTGCTCGGTCACTGGAGTCAAACAGCAATAAATTGCTGGCAAGCTCTCAGCCTTCCTGAATCCAGCCCAATCCAACCCCGTTTATATAGCATCTTTCATCAAGAAGATCACAAAAATGCTGCATAAGCAATGTCTAATAAACTCCTTTTGATAAACAAGAAAAGGTGAACGCCTCTTACACACATACGCAGAGAAAAACACATCATAGAAACTATGCAAGTCAGATTTATAAAGCTAGTTCTCCAAACACAACATAAATCCCAATTAACCTTGGGAGACAAGCTAGTAACTTGGTCTACATTCACTAAAGAGGTGAGCTGCCACCTAAGGGCCTGATTCCGATTCTGCAGAAATCCCTGGCAGCTTTGCCATGAACACATGTCAGGCTGGGAATAGGCTCGGGATGATGGGTGAGCACATGCTCAGCTCTGAGGATGTGCTGCAATTGGACTTCTTGGAAGAACACATTCAGACAATTGCTCATGGCATACACATAATCAAGTCTGGCTGGCATTTGTCACTGGAAAGTGTTACAAACCTCTTCCTGGTTTTGATGGATTCAGGATTTGGTGTGTAGCCCTGCTCCTGTACTCTACCCATAGACACGCCGTCCATCTATACCCTAGACCATCCATCTACACCTTAGACACAGACACAGACATTTAATACAGCTATTAAACCGATTTTTACATTTGTAATGGTTCTTAAAATTCATCTCTGTTTCTTCCCAGAGAGCAAGCAAATAAGTCCAGCCAGGCTAATGCTTACAATAGAAATAGTCTAGAAGTGGGGAGAGACAGACACAAAGCCATCAGCTTTTAGGAAAGTCAAATAGCATGGAAAAATAATTTAAGAGAGATGCAGCTCTGAGCAGCAAATTCGCTACGCTGGCTACCCACAATGCCCAGATGACATGCTGGTTTCCAGCACGGAGCTGGAAACTAACAGACAGCGTGAGGAAGAAGTCTGCATTTGGATACTCGGTCTCCCTGATGTGGAAAACCTGTACTGAAAGGACAAGACACCATGCAGGGTATGGAGATTTATGTGAATTGTCCCAGATTGATGGGAAACTGGGCACTCCCTACATACCATCTGCAGACAAGGGGAATGACACGGCTGCTATCTTCAGAGCACATGCTTTATTAGAGTGCCAAAAGCATAGCAATCTAATTTTATACATTATGAATCACATAAGGGTGCTTAACGGCCACTTATGCCTAAGGACTTCTAACCTTCCACAACTGGCTTAGAGTCCCAATGCTTCAGCACAGCCAAGGGAATTTTTCAAGCCAAGATGCCAGCCATCCTGGAGAAAAAAACCCATGATACAAAGTGTAGTTTGTAGTTTTGGTTGCACGGGGTCTTTGGAGATCATCTGATTCGAGCACACCTGACAGAAAGGTTACCTGCTCAGAGACTTGCCTAGATGAACTCCGAATGTCTTCAGGGATAGAGATTGACTCACTTCTCTGGGACCCTCTTCCAGGACTTAAACACTTCACTGTGCATTCCCCATCCCTCCACCCCCCTTATATCTGCTTAAAGTGTCCGTGCTGCAATTTGCGGCTCTTGTCTCATGTCCTTTTGCAGTACACCTCTGATGAAGATCTGGCTGTGTCTTCTTTATAGTTCCTCATTAGGTAGTTGGAGACATCAGTTAAGTTTGTCCCTTAGCTCCCTCTTCCCCAGACTGAGCAAACACAATTCCATGGGGCTCTGCTTGATTAGAATGAGTTCCAGCCCCTGAGCATCTTAGTTCCAGTTTGTTGCTAAGTGTACTAAACTGCAGATAATCAAATCCAAAAGTATCACTAGCAGATAGTCTTTTAAAATATTGAAGAAATGGGAAACAAATGAACAACAACAACGAAAATCAAGCAACAACAAAAAGAAAAAAAAAGGAAAAAAGTTATTTGCTGAATTGCAATGCAATTGCAGCTTTGGTCCCCTACCAATGTTTTCTCTCCCCTCTTCTCTTCATTATCACAATAAAATTTTAGAAGGAAAAAAGCTGAAAAAAGTAGTAAATCTTGAATAAAATATAAACAATTCTATTTGTCATGACAGTATTTTCAAACAAAAGAGTTGGCCAGCTCTGATTGCTATCTAAGCAGTAAGACCAAGTTAAAACTGTGCTTCTAATACATCTTCAACATCAATAGCAGCAATGGAATTAACTTCTTAATGTAAGCCCTTGGAAATCTCTATAAAGACACTAAAAAAGTTATTATTTCAAGAGTGTTTCATTGATCCAGATGTTTCTCTCCTCTTTACCTCTGTTTTATTGTTCCCAGAGATGACCTCATAAAAGCTGAAACTGCTTATTAAGTATAGAGACTTAATGAATCAGACAAGGAAAAAAATAATTTGTAACATAACATGTTCACAAGTCAGATGCATGTTTATTGTCCACAGAGATGATAGCAAGATACTCACTATATACTGAGCAGTCTCCTTTAGCAAAGAATCTCCCTCCATGAAGTGCTGCCAGCATACAGAAAAGATTGATTTTTAAAACAACCCAGTACAAAAGTTTGTTGAATTACGTAGTGATGCTGTACCACGGTCGCCATGCCAAGGATTATTTTAGAGCCACACATCTGCAGGTTATTTGTTGCAGGGTAGGGTGGATGGAGTAAATCCTGAAACAATTCGCTAAACAGACGAGTATTACTGGAACGAGCTGTTATTTATATGGTGTCACTAGAAGGTTTGGTATCTGGGATGCAGCAGTGGTATCTGCGCTGCCTGTGTAGCTGATGCTGCTCCACTTAGACTGCAGTCAGCAGATGATGGAAAGTTTATGAAGCAGCTTTTTGATGTGGCAATCAGCTCCTCTGCTAAAAATGGCAGGAGCAGGAACCTCATCCAGCCAATGAACAGGCCGTGGTGATTTTAGCATGGAATGTGCCAGACTGGCGGTGCCCTCTCCAAGTCAGTGCATCCCACTCTTTAATTCGTGGGGAAATGGGTGGCAAAAGGCCAGTTTTAAAAATAAGATGCAAAGCTGTTTCCTCACTGTGCTATACCCCACACAGGGCTCAGCTTTCAAGCCAGACAGAGCCCGAACTTGGTGTCAATTGCCTGTTAGCCAAGTACTAATTGCAAGAGTGACCAAGTTGTGCCCTAAATGAGCAAACCACAGCCCCAGCCCTGTGGAGAGCCCATTTCCTATTGCCTAATTTAACGGAGCTGGCACTGGCTGTTGCTCCTCTCTCCCCACCGTGCCACTGGAAGATGGTTTTAGCTCTGAATGACCTACTGAGGTTGGACACAAGACTTTATGAGAAGCTGAAATGCTATGAAGTCCTCTTAGCACCCATTTCACTCTGTGTGCTTGCTATTTGCAACCACACTCCAGCCCTCTAATCCACTACCCCACTGCCCTAAAACGAGGGGTGGGTTCTGCTAGGCACAATGCCAGGACAGCCTGAGATAGGATTAAGAGACACTCTTCTTTGGCCAGCTACAAAACACTCATGTGAAAGGGGTAGAAATGAGCCCAGGGAAGAGTGGACCTGCTCTGAGGCAGCCCTTGCTGCTGGGATGGAGACCTAAAGGCAAAGATCTTTGGGATGCATGAGGGAGCTAAGGGGAAGGTCACGAACCCAGACCTGCACCCTCCCGTCCTCAGGTGGCTGGTGAGCATGTGGTCCTGAGCCGGCGGGGATCACTTGTGATGAACATGTGGGGAGCCTCAAGCATGATGACTTCTGGGAGGAAACCTGCCTAACTATTCACACTGCTGCTTGATACTGGAAAACAACCTCCAACTCTCCAATCCTACACATCTTTAAAAAAATTTGCTCATCTAAATCGGATCTTCCTTGAGAAAGGAAAATGGCACAGTCAGGATCTGTGACCTTGCTAAGATTATGCTGCCTGGGAAGAAAAAAAACCAGCTTTAGATGGTTTAGCCCCTTAATCAGAGAAACTAAGCCATACAACTTTGGTCTGGAGCACAGCTGGTAGTGAAGGTCTGTGTTTCACCCAGAAAAATGTATTTTTGTATTGCTCAATAAAATGTGTTCTCACTTCACCTATTAAGAAATAATATGCGAAGAAATTGAGCATATAAATTTTAGGCTTTTGGTCCACTCCATAATGTTATTTTAATTTTTTTTTTTTTTTTTTTTTGGTATTAGGAAGAAAATATTTATAGTTGCAAAGAAATTATCCACAAAGTTCAAAAAGGACTCAGTATTCTTCTTGTGGTTTGAACTGTGGGGTGTGTTGGGGTGTGCCCCCAACATGCCACTCTAATGTCCTTCAGAAGTGGGTGTACGTCCTCAGCGAGTAGATACCTGAGAAAATGCCCATCTTGTAAATTGTAAAGCACTTCAGGATGATTATCAACATCTAACTGGCAGGTTTATGGACAGTTGACTGGCTCATACAGAGCACATTTAAACCTTTTGCATTACAATGTGCTTTGTCTCAACTAATTGCTTTGTTCCAGGCTATTTAACTTCATCTAAAAAAAGAAGATCCATTTCATTCCTCTGTGGTTCTCGTTTTTCTCCTACAATTTGACTAATTTTACTGTTCTGTAGAGGCCTTTGCAAAACAGCAAGAGATGCTTCTAGCTGCTGTTTTGGTATTACTGGTGCAAAATCAAAGAGCTCCTTTTTGCGTTCCACCCCTCTCGGCCTGCAGTATTGTGCAATTACCCTTGTATTAATTATGCATCACAATTGAAACAGGGTTGTGTTTTCAGATATTAGTGCCTGCAGGCACATATTGAATTTATATTACTCACCCCTTCCTAAAACCAATGCAAACCAAGGATGACCCTGCTGGAGCTGGTTCTAGTTACAGGCAGCAATTCAGAAATGCAGTCACTGGAGCAACTTCAACATTCATAGCATCCAAATGGGCTCAAAGTTTGGGGTCAGAAGCAATAAAATAAGTGAGTCCAGACTGAGATCAGAATCAGGACAGGATATATACAGGTAGTGCTGTTGTCTAGGGCTAACATCACTCAAAGGCATGGAGGATTATTGGCTTCAGACCTTCCAGTGTGCCTTTGCAGGCACCCTCTAAGACCTCATCTGTACAGGATTAGAGCTTTTCCCTGTGTCAGATGCTGGTTTTCTTTACAAACATCCCTCAGTTTGCCTCATTTCATCAGGTTTCCTCTCCCTGCAGATCCTGCACAACCATCCAGTGCACCAGCTCAGTCATGGCATTCAGTGTTTTCATCTGCCACCGCAGGGTCTTTTGAAATCACTTGCAAGTGTTTGTTTTATTCTGGTGATTGGATTTTGCCTTGTCTGCCTCATTTCCATGAGCTGTGCTGAAGGCAAGCATCCTGCTGGGCATCCATTTAAAGACACGCTCACTGCTGGCTCATTGCTTGCTTGTGGAAGCCCGTCTTATCCCATCACTCTGCCGTGGGATTTTGGTATTTCTCTCTAACGCTACATTTTTTAGGCTAGTTTTGGTGCACTTTGCCCCTAGAAGGGCAAAACCCCTTTCTCAATTGCTCAGGCTGTTGTTTCTTGACAACACACACTCAGTGCCAAGTTTCTTGTTCTTCCTTTACCATTAGTACATTTAAGGTGTTACAGTATAAATCATCTGGCAGGGCCACGAAGATGTTCAAGGGCTGGAGTATCTCCCCTATCAGGACAGGCTGAGACAGCTGGGGTTTTTCAGCTTGGAGAAGAGAAGGCTTCAGAGAGACCTTATAGCAGCCTTTTTGTACTTAAAGAGGGCCCACAGGAAACATGGAGAGGGACTTCTTATCAGGGAGTGTAGTGATAGGATGAGGGGTAATGGAAAAAATTCTTCACCGTGAGGGTGGTGAGACACTGGCACAGGTTGCCCAGAGAAGTTGTGGATGCCTCATCTCTGGAAGTGTTCACGACTAGGCTGGATGGGGCTTTGAGCAACCTGGTCCAGTGGAAGGTGTCTCTGCCCATGGCAGGTGGGGTTGGAACCAGATGATATTTAAGGTCTCTTCCAACCCAGACCGTTCTGTGATTTTAAGAAATGTCTCACTACCATAATGTCTGTTGATACCTAGGAAATATGGGGAAGGCTGGATCCTCATGGAGGCACCTCAACCTGCTTGTGCAGTCTTCACTGCAACTCTACCATAAACCTGACAAACTTGGTGTTTTTAACAGAAAGGTTATATGACTACTACAGCATGCACGTTTATCTCTGCTAGTGCTTTATGCTCTATACAGCATTTCAATAACTTTTTCATGTCACAGCACTCATGGCTGGAAGGAGGCCGTTTTCCTCCAGGACATTCTCACAGGTACAAGGAGTATCTTCTTATGCCAGGGGAAGCAGGCTGGATCATTTGAAAAGGAAAGACCTCTTGCCTTCAGTGCAAGGTGAAGTGAAGACAAGCTGATGGAGGTATAGAGGAGATGAATACTGTAGGGGCAGTGCAAAGGACTGCCTCAGCCTCAGCAGCTGCATCAGCAATAGCCTATGGTCACCTATTGTTTTAAAAATCTCATTCTCGAGATTAATTATGGAAGAAGTTTCAATTGAATGTGATGTATCTTGGGCTCTTAAAATCTATTTTCCAAATAAAATGAGTGACAGCACTAAGCTTTTTGCAGCAAGGAATTTATGGCCTCGGCCAGTGGCAGGCTGGGGCCCCATCACCTCCAGGAAGAATTGACAAGCAATGGCAGGTGCCACATTGACAAACTGGCCATGACATACCACATCCAGGTCATAGGCAAGAGTTGCCACCTTCAACAAAATCAAACAAGTGGAGAAAGTTTGCGTGATTCCTTCCTACTAACTTATAGTCTTTCCAATGTGTTTCATGCTAAGACCATTGTTACTAAACTCCCAGAAATGTTCAAGTTGATGTTGTATTTAAATAAATTAAATACAGAGTGACTGCTAAGGAAGTCTAGAAGATAAGGGAGTAGCTTATTTTTTTCTGACTGGCTTATCATGACTGGTGTGACTGTGGGGGACAGTCACTTTGGCTCTCCCTGATTTAGTTTTAGGTCTCCCTGGAAGAGGTCTCCCTGCATGTTGTATCAAAAAAGTGGTATCACAAGTAAACTCATTGTACACCCTGTGCTAGCCTGTAGAAACAATGCTGAAATTTTGTCTGAGGCTTAATCAGTATCAGCGAAGACAGGATTAGCGTTGCAAGATTCATACCCCTTTTCATCTCAGAACATAGGTTTTCTCTCAATTTGGACTGCTACATTCCCACCAGTTTATCTGTATGTAATTCTTGTGTGTTGTCTTTAAGCCCACCCCACAGTTCACACCAGTACACTTCTGTGGAGGTAATGTTTTATGCTGAATAAAAGAAACTAGTTGGCTTTTTTTCCTACTCTGCTCACAAGTTTGTTTTGATTCTCAAAACACTCCAAAGAAGAAAACATTTTTACAGCCTGAGATATCAATCTGATTCTGCAAAGTTGTTTGAAAGCACTGCATTATATCGGGCACACTCTAATGTATTTGGAATACAGGTTTGGCGTGCAGTGTAAAGCAGACTCCCCCAAACCCATGCATGCAGCCTCCAAAGTGAAATTAATATTTTGTTCATTCCTTCAGAAATTTCACCGCTTAGTCTGGACTCTTTTTTCCCCCCTTTTCTACCTAATGGAGTGCTTGTTCATCACAGTGTGCACCATGGGCACAGTGTGTATTATAATCTCACCATCTGCATCATTTACATTCCCAAACATGGAATCTCAGCCAGATGTCTGACTTATCTCCAAGGCGCTGACTTCAAGCATGTGGTTTTTATTTAAATTAATCACAATACTAACAGAAATCCAGTATCTATTATCTATCACAACTGCAGATAATATCTCAGAATAAATTTATCTTGGGCTTTGTATTGTCGCCCACACTGACACTTCTGTGGATGAATCTCCTAAAAGGCAACAACAAAAATCAAAGGTAAGGCAGGATGGTAAGCAGAAAAATTCATTACAGATGATGTTTGCAGACTGCATTACAAGTGGAAGAAAAATGTGCAGCCCTCATTAACATGGATATACTGAAGCAATCCATGTTATAGTGACACTGAGGAACAATTCAGTGCAGGGCGTTAGGTCACCATAACCCCGTATTTCTGTTAATTCTTCTAAGAAGCCAGCAAATTCACCGCACTGGTGCTCGGCGTAATGAATGTCATCATGCACAGAGAGGTCCATTACCTGAAAACACCACTAGGCTCGCCTGCTTGCACGTAGAGCTTGCAGCCTCTCTGAGAAGTTGGGTGGTGTTTGCTGGCACAAGCCCCTCGACCTTTCCTTGAAAAAGAACACTGTCACTTAGGAATGTGTTGTATTACATGTTTTCATCTGACTTGGATTTCTGGACATTTCCATACTCTTAATTAGTTGGTAGTAGTAATAATATGTTTTTACTTCCATGATAACCACTAGATATAAGTGCTGCAAACAGAAACTAAATTCAACATGAAGCGAATTCCAATAAAGCAGGTAGTTCCTTACTTAGACTACTTACGACTTCTCATTTAGGTAATTCCTCAAATTCACTACTAAATGGGCACCACTCTTTATCTTTCACAGAAGAAAATTATCGGCATTTATACCAGACTGACACCAAAGCATCCCCATCACGGACCAGAATCCCAAGTCCTTATGGAAACTCTGACCATAACAATAACGCCTGATGCAATATATTCTCAAGCCACAGGTGTGACAGGGAGTGGAAGGAAGATACACATGCACCAGGACAGAGCTCTCCATGAGTGCATCGTGAGCGTGTTGTAACTATACACAATTTTCTGTGAAGCAGCTGAATTGCATCTCAAACTCACCCTGTCAGTGTGCACAGCAAAGGGCCTGGCTAAGCACAGATCCCTCTGTATTCAACAGCGAGCAACAGAAACTTCTGGAGAGCAGCTCAGCCTGCCAATGGCATGTCAAATCTCCTATCTCTGGGGCCTTGGTTAAGTGAGAAATGTAAGTAGAGAAAACCTGGTCTTTAATGTCCCAACTTTCAGCAGGGTTATCCAATTTTTAAAAAACATTTTCAGAGCGTCACTGCTATGGGAGGAGCTTAAAGGGCAGGAAATGGGGAAATTTGCACCCAAACCAAGGGGACGAGGTTCCCTCGTTTCTCGCTCTGCTGATGGTTTCCAGCTACAGCCTGCAGCCCTCCTCCTGCAATCACAGAACCATTTTGCTTGGAAGAGACCTTTAAAATCATCAAGTCCAACCGTTAACCCAGCACTGCCACGTCACCACTAAGCCATCTCCCTAGGGTGATGGGATAGGGAGACCCTGCAAGGATACCTCCTCAAAGGAGACAGCCCAAGCACTCCCACATGAAAATGCATCGCCCTGCGTGGGAGGTTGGGCATGTGCCTGTGGTTTGACAGCCAAGCGTTGTGAACCGAGAGCTCCTAGAGAGAGCGGCCGGCCTTGCGGGAGCACTTAGGGGATCTCTGTTTGCAGAGCTGCAGACAAGGGCAGCCGTCCCCTCAGCTGCGCAGCTCTACTGACCCTCCCTGTGGATTAAGCTGTTTTGTAAATCAGAGGGATGTTGCAATACAAAAACTTCATTGCGTTTGGGCCTCTCAGGAAACCCTTTCAGAAACAACTAGAAAAAACCCCAGACTACAATCATGTAATTAAATGCTGAATCATAACACAGAACCACAGAACTCCAGTGAAAATTATGCTGGGATGTGGTTAACACTGGCTTTTCTTAATTCATGAGTGCTAAACCCTTTGCATGGTCACAAGGTCACCACTGTGTGCAATGGTGACTATATTTGATCACTGTTTCCAACACACCAAATTCACTTTCAGTGTTCCTTAGAGCTATCAGAGATTGTTTGTCCCCCTATACTTTTATAGTTAATGTCTGACTTCTCCTTTACCTGCCAAAATGTTTTAATGATGTGATCCTGCAGAAGATGCAGTCAGAGCATCTGTGACACTGTGGGTGGCCAACGGCGGCTCGGTGCCAGCTCAGGCACCATGCACCATCCAGGAGCACTGGTGGTTGTCTAAGGTGGGACGACTGTTAAACACAGGCTTGCCTGAAAAATCATGGGAATAAGCATTCTAGTCTCTAGGACAAATCTCTTCTAACACAGTGTGCAGTTCATACACCTCTATCAGGGTCCCCTTGAGGAACCAGCTGATGGTGGCCCATTGACTTCCCCAATTCTCCTCCAAGAACTTATGGCAGGAAGCTGTGAGCCCATGTTCATTACCACACAGCACAGGTACTGCCCTCAGTGGAACACAATTCAAATCTCTGAGTTTTAATTAATTCAGTTCACTGTTCACACACAGCGTTGTGCAGTAGTGTTCAAAGATGCCCAAGCCAGTTTTGAATGTCCTAGCGTGAGCCTGGCAGTGGGATGTCTGCCTGTATCCATTGCTCTGCCCAGGCATTGCCCTGTGTTGATATATTGCCCTGTCCTATGGCTTTAAGGACAAAACAGGGACATCTGGACTTTTATTTCCCACTGGGATGTCACCAAAATTGCAGTAAAGCAGCCATTCTGATCAGTTCTTGTCAGGGAATGATCTTTGAAGTAAATGCTGCTGGGGTTTCATAAAAATGACTGCTGATTATAAGAAGCAAGCTCACTGGCTTTAGATCATCCCCTTTTACCTGTGCAATGCAAAACTAGCAGGGAGTCCAACAGAAACCTCCTGTCCTTGAACGCATCAGCACAGCTGTCTAGGTGCTACCTGATCCCACCACCATTGTCCTCCACAGAAGGATGGGCAGGTCCCGTCTGCCCCTCCACAAGTGATGAAGCGGTTAAGAGAACATCTGAGATATTATAAAAATTATGAATTCATTTTCCACAGATAAATCTAGGAAGTTTTATCCTGCTATCTACTACACAGTTTCTGACCGGGATTTAGCTGTTGCATTTTGACAGCGATGGCAAAAAATAGCAAAATGGTCAAGACTGCTCTTGCTAGAGCCGGGCAGTAAATTACATGCTCTGCTCCATCCACAAAGAAATGTTTATCATCTGTTGCCAAAAACCACAGCATCCTGGTGTTTCCTCAGGCTCGCTTTCCATTTCTACAGCCACTGAGGAGGCTGTTACTCTTGGGAAGTCTCATTTAGAATAAACAGTTCTTTTTGTTCATTATCGTAATTCCCAGAAAAAGGGCTTGGAGGTAGCTAATTAGCAATTAAGCATGATCGATCAGGCAGCCTGGAAGTGCCAGGCTGGACCCAGCTGATCTGCGAGTGCCTCTTCCAGGCTGAAGAGCCACAGCCTTCTGACTCTTCCTCCAGTTTTGAGGACACCCAGATTTTGAGCTGGCAAATTTCTTCTTTTTTGGCGGTGACAAACCAGTTCACTGGAGGGGCATGAGAACCTATTAACAGTGTTGTTTCAGGAAATGACTGATTTTAAGGTAAGAAGAACACGAAGTGAATACCAAAGCCTTTCAGTTCCTCACTGAGAAGTACTTGCAGATCAGAAGTGAACAACTGCTTCTTGAATGCAAAAAGGAGACTCCAAACATCCCAGCACGGGTGTTTTGGGGAGGTCTTGCATTCCTTGATTTTTTTCCAGTTCAACCTTTGAACCTCACGTCATCTCTGCTTTCACCTCACACTTGTGATAACGGCACAGCCACCTGGGCTCAGCACGCTCAGAGCCAGTCACCAGCACCACTTGGCCAGTATTGTCTGGCGATGCTCGGAGGCTCCCCAGCTGCAGAGACGAAGAGCACCAGGGCGAGATTGCCCCTTGGCCTAGGCTCTGCTGCCAGAGACTCACACCCACTGTCACCTGGCTCACCCCTCTCCTCCCAGCACATGGCGGGTCCTGGTCCCGGCAGCGGAGGTCCTTCATTCAACCAGCCAGGAGAAAACAGGTCTGATAAGCAAACCTCCTCAGAGCAGGTCTGTTTTAAATCCAAGAAAGACAAAACATTTTGCCAGTTAGGGAGTTACTTGTGGACTTTGCCAGTGGCACAGATTTTTGATTCAGCTTGATGCCTTCAACCTAGAATTAACACAACTCCTCATAACAGGAGAGGTTAATCTCCTCTCATCAGCTTGGCTTATTAAAAGATCACAGTAATCCCTCTGTGGCTTCAAAATCTACAAGTTAAAAATGTATTAACATACTCAAAGTGATGGCAGGTTAAAAGAAATGATACTCATGCTGTGGCCTATCTGTAAGCCAGAGGCTGGATTTTGTTCTGCTAGTTGTACTACCTAAAATAGCTGTTTGCTAAAATACAATTTGATTACTCTCTGATGTTTTGTAATAAGTACAGAGATTGTCTCACATTTGAAATGTCTAAGATTTCAAAGTCCCACAAAGACAGTCTTCCAATTCCCACTGGCCTGCAGGAAATGCTTGTAACCCATGAGTTTGAATCCAAACAGTGCTTTTTTATCAAATCTTGTTCAAGTTATTTTTTCCATTACCAATTTCTGCCCCCAAATCATTATTTACTTATACATTCTTTGCTACTTAGAAACACAGGAGAAGAGAACAAACGCATCAGCCAGCAATGCACTGAGGACCATCTCTGGAAACTCTAATGACTTCTCACTCAGCAAACTCATCCAAAGTTTCTGATGTAGGCACATCCAGTTTAAGAAAGGGAGCTGACAGAACGGCCCCATTTCATACGAAAAAACACAGAGATGGCCAAACTCTCCATATAACACAATGGGATCATCAGCACAGTTAAAAATAAAACCATCGCTGTGGTGCTGAACCCAAGAACGCCCGCTTGCCCTGGGTTCATCAGGGCGTTCAAATAGTTGGGCTTTTTAAATAGACAAGGAATCACATCCAGATTTCCCCCCATGTTGACAGAGCCTGGGATAGCCAACATGTGTTGGATGTGAACTTGGCAACTACACCAAGCAGAGTATGTGCTGGATGGTCCTGTCTGCCTTCCCCACCTCAGCCTGCCTGGATTTGCTCCTGCCAGCCAGCAGGCAGAAAGGAAAGTGAGGAAACAAGGTCTGGAATGGCACCCCCACAGAAATGGGAATATAATAATAATATTAATAATAATAATAAAGCAAT
>NW_010400731.1:80255-86733 GCF_000710305.1 Buceros rhinoceros silvestris | reverse complement strand
CCCCATCCCCGGAACAGTTTAAAAGATGTGTTGATGTGGCACTTACAGACATGGTTTAGTGATGACCTGGCAGTGCAAGGTGAGTGGTTGGATTTGAACTTAAAGGTCTCTTCCATCCAAAACTATCCTGTAACTCTGTGATACCGCCCAGCAGTGCAGAGCACAGCCCACTTGCAGGGAAGTCAGTGGGAGAAATGTCCTTCCCTTGGAGAGACACTCAAAATTCAGGCCTCTGTCCTCTCTGCTCTGCCAGCCATCAGAATCACCCTGTAAGATGACTTCTGGCTTTGAGAGAGCAGTGATCTCATGGGGAGAAGTTGGGAGCCCACAGACAGCGACTGCCAGGTGCTGAAGCAAAGAGTCGCAGCGAGTCTTATCTTTGGTTTCTTCACACTTTCAGATTAAAGTGCCTTTCATAGAGAAAGATGCCACCTCAACTGGGCAAGACCAACGCTGCACAGCGATACTCGATGTGAGCCCCTGGTCATACTGATGATGCAAGCATAACTGCCCGGTAGTCCTGCCTCGCGCTGCCTGCGCCCTCCGGTGCTCCTAGCCAGGGACTGTGGCTCTTCTGGCACGCGCAAGGACTAAAATAGGCAGCCCCTGCTTGCAGAGAAGTACAGTCCAAAGGCGTTCCACGAGACGCCTTGGATCGGTAACACAGATGCTTGCTGGCTCCTACGTGTGGCACTTCTCCAGTGCGGGGTCGTTTAACTTTGCTCAGCGCTGGCCTTATCGACATGCCAGCAAAGGTTCGGGCAGGCACTCACTGCAGGTCTGCACTTGAGCTGCTCCATATTACAAAGGCTTTGCCAGTACAGCTGGATCAGCCCAGTCCCCTAGAGGAGACCCAGCTCCCATCAACAAAGGAAACTCCTGTGCCAGTAAAGTTAAACCCCCCACCCCAGCAATATCGAGTATCTCACGGGGCGGTGGGAGGGGATTCAAGAGGCAGAACGCAGCCATCCACGCTGGGTTTCATCACCCGCCAACTCCTTTGGAAGTAGGGCTTCAATTACTGCCACTGGCCATGGACTGTGGTTTGCATCTCCTCCGAAGGGGGAGGTTTTGATTTGCCCTCTCACTCACAGAGTCCATGAGCGTTGGCTGCAGCACGCTGTGCCTGTACAGAAGGCTTTCTTGCCTTTTTTATGCTGATTAAGGGTGATGTGTCACTGAAATCTTCAGGAAAGTTCAAAAGGTGTCATAGTGTTCAAGGGAACCAGGGATACCCTGCGCTTGCCCTCGCTGTACTCCTATCCATAGAAAATCCCCATCAGACTTCTAGAGACACGCTCCCGCAAGCTCTGCAGTCCTCGCCCGGCTCTGGGTGCGATGCACCTGAATTCTGCCCTGCTGGTTGACGGAAGGTGGTCCTGCCTGACTCATTCCGATAGCACACACAGCAAGAGGGACAAAGCCTCGTTTTGGAGCTTGACCCAAGAAAGGCAAGACGAGAATCAGGCCTAGCTGACGGTACATGGATGGCTGACGCCTCAGCTAGAAATAGCTGTGGCAGATGGAGGCTGCAGTTGGTGGGAAAATGTTGTTTCTCCTTAGGCTTTGGGGAAAAAAAAAAAAAAAGACTAGTTTTATTGTCCTGTTAGAAAACCCCTCCAAAACAGATTTTTGTTCCCATTCGTTTTTTCTCCCCTCTGATTGTCGAAAGAAGAAAAACGTGGATTTTCCTCGTTTTTCTTTCTTTTTTGGTAGAAATCTCCATCGAGCTGAGCTCCCCCTCCAACATTGTCTATTAAAAAGAAGGTTGATGGAATGTTTTTGACCAAATTACCGGGTGCAATATTCACCTGGGTAAGGTGACGAGAATTTCCCCCTCAAGGAATAACTGAAGTGTAATGTAAGACATCAAAGGTGGGGTTTTTTTTTCTACCTTATACCTGAGCTATCTCTGAATCATATCAAATAATCTTCTCGTTTCATAACACTATACAATGCAGGCTAAAAGTGTATGTGATCTGCTTTGTGTACTGCTGAATGGATGATTAAACTGTCTAACCTGAGGGATATTCATCCAGGGCCTGCCCCAAACACAGTGAAGTCAGGGGAAAGACTCCCACTGACTTCAGAGGGCTTTGGAGCAGACCCACAATCAGCCAGGCTCTGATATACTTCAGTGTCTACGAGACTGCCCGGGGACACGTAAAAGGAGCTAAGGATTGCACATTTGTGAATTCAGCACTGGAGGCCTGATCCAGGCAATTGGCTGCCGTAGGAGAGCGGAAGCCGTCGCCCCCGTCCGCCCAGGCTCCTCGGATCGTTTTCCCTTTTCTCCAGTCCATTGTGTCTGGATTTATTGACAAAGCAAAGCTCTCGCCATGCGGCTGGTCTACGTTTGCAATAAACAGTGACCAATCAGGTCAGGACCAATGGTTAATCTGCCCTTGGACCCTTCCAGTGGTGCTGGGTTTATACCTAATTAAATGCTGGAGCTGAGCTCTGCCACTTCCCTCCAGGCCAGTTCAGAGGGTGGCAGAACCCACAGCTCACCCTGCCACGTTGGGACCGCCACAGATAGAGATGCTGAAACTCACAGGGTTAGTGCCTCGACTCCGAGAAAGAGGAGAGTCTCAAAGGTGGCACGCAGCAGAACCAAGGCTGGGCTTCCTTCAGCAATGTGAATGACACTCCAATGGGGCCAAA
The DNA here is from genome assembly GCF_000710305.1 of Buceros rhinoceros silvestris. Taxonomy (NCBI): domain Eukaryota; kingdom Metazoa; phylum Chordata; class Aves; order Bucerotiformes; family Bucerotidae; genus Buceros; species Buceros rhinoceros. Next base: position 84,069 of record NW_010400731.1, on the reverse strand, counting down.
CAGTATTGCGTGGGGGCGGAAATTAGAGTCACCTCCATGTCAGCGTTCTTCTAGTCCAGACGGTGGACATCTAGTGAAGCTGCAACAGGCAACGGGGTCAAAGCAGACCAAAGGAAGTGGAGATGCCTTCCTGGTGGTGGAGGTGTGCTGGGGATCGTCTTGTTTCAGGAGGATGGAAGATGCAGGGAGGCAGGATGAGTTCATAGAAAGGAAAGTCAGCAGGCGTTAGGAAATGCAAAGGGCCACATTTAGTTAGAAAGTTTAGTTAGAAAGTTCCTGGACTGCAAAGGGTTGGATTTTGGAAACATGTTTGGGGGAAGTACCGCTGTATGGGACAGCCTTCCCAAGACAAATCCCCTTTTGGCACCGTGAGGCAGGACCATGAGTTCGACAGCCTGATCCAACAGAACTGTTTTATGTTCCTGTATTTATAGCAGTGTAGTTGAAACCATCGTTTCAAGTTTCCATCTCAGCACAGGCTAAAGCAGAGCTCTGGCCAGTCCTGTTGACCTGCAGGAGCACTGAAGACACTCCGCTTGCCAGAGCAGTCCTCATGCTAAAAAGAAAGCTGGCTGAGTTCGGGCAGACAAGCTGCTCTCTGCAGGTGCCTGTTTCTCTCCAGTCCATGCAGAGGAAGTCTGGAGAGCTGATTTAGGCCAAGCTCTTAGACCTCCCTCAGGGCAGGAATGAGTAGATACCTGCAGCTATGGGGCGTGGGTGATGGGTGGTCTTATATCTGGCTATAAAAAGCACCGTGGCCACCAGAAACAGAGCAGTCCACGGAGGTTTCAAAGCAAGACACAGGCCTAATCCATAGGTGAGCCTCCTCCGTCATGGGAGAGGTACGGAAGAAGTGAACTCCTGCACAGCATTTCCTTCTCTCAGGCAGCAGCATCTCAGCCTTGCTTCGGTTCTTTCAGTTCTGGGGAGAGCCGAGGAACTTCTTTGACGTGTGACAGGAAGGTTTGATGAGCTTTTTTACTCTGCTTACTTGTATTCTCGTTCACACACTGCCCTGATCAGTGTGGGTATCTTCCAGAAGTGCAACGTAATCAATGTCATGTTTATTCTCGCTTTTCTGCTGCAAGAACGGCTCAGGAAGGGTAAAGCTTTTGATTTTGCAGGGTAACACTGTTTCCTACGTGTCCAGGCTGCTCTGCATTTCTCATAGGAAAAGCCGTGGGCTGCCATGGGCAGCATGGCTGAAGACTAGCGGATGAGGCTTGTGGTCCACTGAGATTTGCAGGTCCACTGGACCCTAAGCTGTCTCCAGAACCTAGGGCAGCAGTTTTGAAATCATGAGCCCAAAGCATTATTTGCTCAGTAGCATCAAAACCACCTGACATCTCTCGATTGGACAACCTTTGCTGGGCAACAGGAGAGCAACACTCCTGGGAGAGCTATGCCAGGATGCCCTGCCCTTGTGCTGGTGAAACTTCCGTAGGGCTCTTCATTAGACCAGAGCTCATCTTCAAGTTCAAGGAAGCAGATTTACATCCTAGTGAAGACAGCATGAGTTTGTGGCTTTCTCACAAATCAGCAAGTGAAAATAAACCGTGGTCTCTTCAGACAGAGCTCTCAGCTCGTGAAAAAGGTAGGGACTGCTTTGTCTCTGCTTGCATGTAAACCCATGCGAGCAAATGGAGAGCAGCTGGGTTCAGCAGCCAAGGCAGTGTGTGCCTAAACGTAGATATGGGTTGTCAAAAGATAATAAGTGCTGTCATACTTTGATAGAGATGAATTTACTGTCTTCTTCCTCTCCAACATTTTCAGCTTATCCTTAGCAGCGCAGCAGGGAAGCAGACCTGACAAGAAACCAAGGAAACCCTTCAAAGGATCAGGGAATGCGTTTATTATAACTGAACAAGGGATTGTATTTATTTCCACTGTCCCTGGCAGGGAATATGTGAGCAGTGGGAAGACAAGAGCAGTGAGCATGTCATGAATGTTAAGGTCATTTATCATAGCTCTGAATGCTTTTTCTTTCCAGACAGCAGCTGCTTGTCACAGCGTGAAACCTCATTCCCTACCCTGGAAAGGTGACAATCCAGAGAGACAAGTATGACCGAGGAAGTGTTGATGGCCCCATTTTACTGCAAGGGGTCAAGGAACATCATGGGAAAGTGATTTGCCAAAGGTCACACAGTGCTATAACAGAGTTAGGTGTCAAACCCAGATTTCCCAATGCCTCCATCACAAAACTGGCCCTGCTGGGCCACAGAATCACAGAAGCACAGAATCTTTTTGGTTGGAAGAGACCTTTAAGATCATTGAGTCCAACCGTTCGCTCTGCGCTGCCAGGGTCCCTAAACCATGTCTCAGCAACACACTCTGGTAGGATTTTGAACTCCCCCTTCCTTGGTGCTGTCTCAGGAAAGCACGAAGCATCACAACACTGCTTGCCTAAATCTTACCTGTAGCTGCTTTACACAGGAGCAAGGGTGCTGCTGGGGCAGCATTGCTCCTGCCTAGCAAATGCAGCAGCATTTAATCTTCCTCCCTCTTGGAGACCCCACAAGTCACCCTCACAGCTGGGGACTGGTTCGTTCCCAAGAGGTTTCCACGGTGTGTTCTTAGAGCACACACAACAACTGGAAATGTGCTAAACCTGCCCGAAATAACAGCAGCAGCTGGGAGCTGCCATGACCAGAAACTGCTGATCCATTTCCATGCATTATGAATCTGCTCAGGTTTCATAGTAGCAATACTTAGTTTGCACACCACGATCTTAGAAGAAAGGGTTAAAATGTGTTACGAGTCAAATCCTCCTCTGGAGATCTGATAATCTAATTACAGCAGCTCAGGTCCCTTCTCTACCCCCAGTGCAAATCAGGGGCGATACGGATCTGATTCCACCCCGTTTGAGCTCTCTCCAGGCAGCAGCCTTGCTCCCCAGGTTACACGTGCTGCTCGCGCTTGTGCACCTCCGCGTAGCTGCTGCAATGCACTGAGAGCATCTGGACCCTGTGCTCCCAGCATTGAGGGGAGTTTTTTTCACAAGTTTTTGGTGGACAAATGAGCTCCTGACCTCTGGTCTGCTGGATGCCGGAATGCTGCTTTCCCCCTTGCCAGTGGCAGTGTTTCCACTAGGAGAAAGTGATGCTCAGCACCTCTGCTGCATAGGGGCCTTTGCCTGGCCAAGCCACTGTGACTAGATCCTCAGCTTGGAGGTGTTGGTTCGCTAAGTCTAGGAAAACAGGTCAATTCGCAGCCCAGGAGTTGCCCCAGCTCCCTCCACGTCCAGCACTTCCCTGCGTGACTCATCCCCAGGCTCCTCTGACTGTACAGAGCACAGTTCCCCTCCTCCTCGCAGGATTTGGACACCTTTCTCACTTATAGACACCCACCCGCAGACACGTACGGTTCGCTGTCTCACCTGCAAGCTGTGTCCTGCCCTCCCTGCCCACCTACATGTCTGGCTCTCAGATCCTCACCGAAACTCCACAACTCTTTCTAAGAGTGGGATTAGTTTCACCAGCTCCAAGAATTTCCAGCACAGATGTCTACAGCTGAGCTAATCACCCCTGTCTCCCTTTTGAGCTGAAGCAGAGAAATTGGGGGATGCACCTGCTTTTTTTTTTTCTTTTCTCCTTGAGGTTTCCCTCAGTATTGGAGGAATTGGTCTCTCGATCTCTGCTGCAGATGGAAAGAGGCAGGTCTGCTTTGGTCAGATCAATTCCCTTCCCGCAGTACTGCAGAGGAGGAACCGTTTAGGAATCCTAGAATAGTTTAGGTTGGAAAAGACCTTTTAAGATCAGCGAGTCCGATATATTGTGAAAGCCATCAAGGGATGGAGACCTAGATTAGTGTGTTC
>NW_010400731.1:72001-80132 GCF_000710305.1 Buceros rhinoceros silvestris | reverse complement strand
AGAGTTAGAATTCATCAGCACTGACCTTCAGACCATGCTGCTGCCTGATGGGAGATATGCAGGAAGAGAGGGGTTACGCAGGATAAGACAAACTCATCAGCACCCATCCTTTCGTTTCACTGCCCATGGAAGAGGACTTCTTTCTTTTGCTCCTAACACCTAGAGAAACCACTGTGTTTCTCTAATTGTTGAAGGAATGAGGCCAAGTCCCTCTTCTGATGTAAATTCCCCTGGATGCATCCTGCTATTCACAGTATGGACAACTTCATTTGCTCTGAAAAGCAGCACAGGAAGCCACGCTGGGCCCAGGCTGACGGACTGACACCGAGGAATAGACTTCAGTAGCTCTGATTGTTAAATGCCGCTCAAGCAGTGAAGAGGAACAGCCCGCGTGGGCTCTCCAAACCAGTGAGTTGCTCCAGTTGTGTTTCACTGGGAGGACACAGGCGGGTGCACTGGACCTGGCAGTGCTGGGTGAACGGTTGGACTCGATGATCTTAAAGGTTTCTCCCAACCAAAAAGATTCTGTGATTCTGTGGGTTTATCTTCCGACCAACGCAGGCTTCCCACTAGCGTTGCTGCTTGGAGTCTACCACCACCACTCCCAGGAGGTAAAGGGAAAATCTCCCTCATCCTTTCCTGGGGCCAGTGCGGACAGAGTCCTCGCTGTTTTCCTCCTTTCTCCTCAAGGTTTTCACTGATGGGGAGGAAAAGCCCCCAAACCATCCTTTCACATTGTGTTTCCAGCACCTGGCTGGTCTAGAAAAATCAGGGCTAGGCACACCAAATCCCTCCCAGGTTTATACAGATTTTCCAAAGCTTAACTCCATTTCTAATTGTCCTGCCACCTGTATTGAAATGTACTGTATGTGTTAATCTCAAATTCTTTTCTCTTTCCATAATCTTTTCAAGTTTTCCTGCACTCAGGCAGTAAATCCAATTAGGTCCATGGCTGTTATAGTAGACAGCCAAAATCACTTTTTAGCTCCAGATATTCTTGTCCTTCTTTTCATTCTTTTTCTTTTTTCTTTTTCTTTTCCTTTTTTTCTTTTTCTTTTTCTTTTTCTTTTTCTTTTTCTTTTTCTTTTTCTTTTTCTTTTTCTTTTTCTTTTTCTTTTCCTTTTTCTTTGTCTTTTCCTTTTTCTTTTTCTTTGTCTTTTTCTTTTTCTTTTCCTTTTCCTTTTTCTTTTCCTTTTTCTTTTCCTTTTTTTTTTTGTTATTCTCTTCCCCTTTCTCTTTCCCCCCTTCCTCTGCATTCCCCTTTCCCTTCCCTTTCCCCCCATCCTCTTTCCCCTCTAGACCCTTCCAGAAGTCACACAGTACTGGTACTAGCTCTCTGCTGCTCTGCACGTTCCACTTGCTTGTGTAGGCTGAAACTGCTGGAGGTAGAGGTGTGGCAGGGATGTTTGATCTCATTTCACATTAAAACTCTTCCACCAAGGGCTGATCCCCCCACGCACACCTTCATCTTGAGGAGCATCCTACTCTGTCAGTGCTCTGCGGGAATGAACAGGCAGAGGAAGGTAATACCTGTTGTAAGGAGTGCTGGCAGGGTTGGTCCTCGAGCAAACTGCCATCCCCGCAGGGTATGAAATCTGTAGCCTCCTCCAAAATAAAGGTGAACGTGATGGTGCTGCTTTTAGCCAGTTCATGCAGCTCGTGCCTCAGAGCATATTCTGGCTCCAGCTGAGGGTAAAACCTTGCTTGGGCCAGGATTTTGGCTGTGTTTCCCTCTGAGGAATCTCTTGGAGCCGCTCACGTTGTCCCTACTTTATTCCTGTGAGGGCAGAATTAGACACTTTAGAGAATCCCAGTCTGCAGCCTTTTGGCTTCCCAAATACCAAGGACTGGGAATTCTGCGGTGACTGGTTATCAGACAGAGAGGAACTTGGAGAAGGGGAGTGCTGCAGGGACTAATAAGGATGAATTGGCTGCGAGGAGCATGCACTCCCTGAGCGGGCAGGTAGGCTTCAGGACTGTCTCTGATGGGGGTTAAACAAGCCTGCCCTTTGTGTCACTGCAGAGTGGTTGTGTTACACTGCATAGTTTCCTCCCAAAACATTTTGAGCATGACTGCATGGAAGCAGCACTTCAGACCTGTCTTCTGCTGCCCACCCCTCTGTGCCCTGGGAAATAGCTAGTCATTTAATAACCTCAGTTCGCGGCTTCGACAGCTCTCAGGGCCACCCAGGCAAGCTGCCCCATTGCAGGCATCTCCAGCAAACGCACAACTCTCCTGCAGCTGGGTCACCCCCAGGACTTCTGGGTAAATGCCCCTCGATGAGGAAGAAAGCAGCTCAGAGGAGGGCAGGCTGAGAGCATGGAGCAGCAAAGCTTGGCAAACTCTCTACCTGGCATCTCCATGCTGGGGACAGTTTTAAAGTTAAGAGTGGGGAAGTAAAAGCCCGCTGCAGAGGCAGTATTCACAGCTGGGGAGGCAGGAAATTCCACCGTGTCTGTCGCCAAGGCTTGGAGAGGTCACTCAATCCCATCTGAGCAACCAGTCCTATGTCTGGTTCCTGTAGCACCATCAAGCTTTTCCTTGAGAAGATACACAGTGGAGGCCTCCATGGTGTTTCATGAGTTGCCCACCACCCAGTGGAGGAACCATATCTTGGCCTCTGTGGTACCATCACCACCATTGGTGAACACCCAGCAATTATTGCTGCTTCTTCAGGCCCTCCTTTCCCAGCAAGATGGGCTGGGATGCTTGGACATGGAAAAGACATGGACAGCTGTGACAAAAATCAGAGGAGACCAACAAAATAGCTGAGTGAGTGAGAGACAGAGAGAGTAGTTCAGTGTGACTAGCATGGCAGCCAAGCCAGAAACATGACCTCAAGGTATGCAGAGTCAAAGGACAAGGAAGGATTACAAAGGATTGTGTTAGCGGGCATGAAACTATTTGTAATCAGCTGAAGTTGCTCCCCAGCTCCCCCATATATCATATTTTTATGATAATTTTAAAGACAGTATTTGCTAGAGACACAAAATGCCCCCCTGGAAGGACACTAAGGGTTTCTGAGGAAGAGTGATTCCTGTTCCTGCTCCTAGCTGACCTCATCCTGAGGGCACTGGAACATCACCTCATTGACAAACAGCCTGAGATCTCTCTCCAGCAGCGTCTTGAGGGCCTGTGGCTGTGAAGATGCTCTGACTTCATGTCACCCACCTCTGCTGCACTCGCAGGGAGCCCAGGAGTCCTCACACAAGCAAGTTGGTGTTTCCTAAAGCCCCAGTAAAGCGCTTCACAAGTCCCAATCTATTTGTCCCACTACGTGCTTTTCTGGCCTGCTGTATCTGGGCTTTTCTGACTACGGGAAAGGACAATCTTCTCCACTCCTACATTACAGGGGGAAATTCTTGAGTAAGCAAGAAGGGCTTGCATCAGAATTACTGGCAGGGAGCCATGCAGGGTGGTGCATTCAACAGCTGGTTGTGAAGATGGTGTTATTTGGGAGTCTTCTGCTCTTGCTGGCTCCAGTGGGATGTCATTTCCCCTGCCTGCCCAACGCTGGACATCCAAGGGGAAGGCACCCTCCTTGTGGAATACGGTATGGAGCCTGGTTGTCATTGCCTTGCCATTCACCTGGACCTTCCCTGGGGGAGCTCCAGACAACCCCAAGGCTTCATGCTGACTGCATGCTGCAGGGTAAATCCCCTGCTTGGAGTGGATTTAGGAAATGCAGATTTCTCAGCACACCTGCACAGCACTAGTGGAACTCACTCCACATGGCCAATGATGATGTGCTTGCAAGCCCCAGAATTTCGGACCAGGCACCGGTGACCCCAACCCAGCAAGGCTGACCAGGTGCCAAATAGCCAGAGGAAGGACTCTGAGCAACCAGAGATCCCCACAGGTAGGATGGGCTAGGCATATAGTCGTTGCCTTGCTGGAATCAGACAAAGGCCCAGCTCTTGTGTATTATCTGCTCCTTTGCGAGAAGGAGGATTTCAGTCCTCCCCCTGCCCCAGCCTGTTTTAATTTGGGGTATTCTTGTGAGCACAGTAATAGCCAATAGCCTTTTAAAATCCTCTGAGCACTGGACGAGCGTGATGACTAACGCAGCAGGGTCTGGCAGCCCGTCTTCTCCTGCATGGAAAGACTTTTCCTTTTCTTGAATTCAAAGGCCTTCCCTTTGAATTTGTGATTAACTCTCCTCTGACCCTGCATTATAAGAGTTGTTGACATACCAACCTACCTGTTTTTACCTACTTGCTTGGCTGCTTTTATGACAGACCTTTCATTTAAGAGCACAAGAACATATGCTCCATCCCCCTGGGCGGCCCGAGAAGAGGAACCAGAGGCATTTAAAGAAGTTTTGTTTGCTCCCATAGCGTGATGTGGTCTGCAGAGCCTCCTTGCCCAGGAGAATACGAGTGGCGCCGCTGCACTATCTTTGAGTGAGCCAGCGATGGGCTTGTATTGAACTGCTCCCGGTGGCACCCTGCTGCACCAGTGCATGACACCTCCCCACTGCACTTAGGGTCACTCACGGCGGTTAGGAATAGAGGTTCCTGGATTCACTCACTTTCTAGTAAACAGCTGCCTTTCTGCAACCACAAGAGGAGACGGTTCATTAGAAGCCACTGCTACATCAAGACCCTGTCCTACCTTAACCGAGATTCATCTTGGACAGTTTTTCTGGTGGGCTACCTCAAGGGTGACTCTGTCCTATTCATATTAGGCAGAGTCCTAACTGTGGTATATACCAGGTAGCTTTGTCCCTGAGGTCATGGCCAGGTGGCAGTGTAGTGCCATCATCATCCGAAACATCCTGGGGTTAGATGATGTCTGGCCACTGCCAATTCACACAAGAACATGTCACGTAACCTGGTCATAACCTGAACACGTGCTGTGCTGGCTGGGTGCATGCCCGTTCCTCTGCTCCCATGTCCTGCCACCGTAAACGCAGACAAACTCCAGCTCCATCGGTCCTTCTGAAACCACTTCATGGGCTTGAATTTAAGCTCTGCTTCATGACCAAGGGAGCACAATCCTTGCAAAGCCCCAGTAATCATAATACGTGGAGGCAGAATTGATACATGTGGGCTTTTTCTATCACTCAATTAAGTGGTTAGTTTATGCAACATGCCGTCTTTTTGAATCAAAGCTGGGTCACTGTTAGGCTGAGGTAACATTAATTATTTTTCCGCCTGTCGGATCCCATGAAAAGGATGTGAAAATGGCCTGTTTATGAAAGAGTGCGGGCAAAGGCTGTGAGCTGATTATGTCAAACATATTCAAAGCTTCCTCTGCAAAAGGGATTGTGATCAACAAAGCATAGCCCACACCTGCACCCATTTCACAATGAGAGCTGTTAGGGCCACGGAGCTATTGGGGGGAAAGAGAGGTTGCATTAACCCTTTTGGGGACCGGGGTCCTCCACTATAAGATCTGCACACACATGCACAAAGTTGCTTTTCTCATTCCCTCAAGTGGATCCCAAGGACATTACCCCAGGAGCACACCGTCTTTCCGCCTAATGCTTTTTTTCATGCACGGGCTTTTCTACGCTGGATGGAAACACCAGACTGTCTCTTTCCTCCTGCTCTTTGCTGATCTCCGAGGGAAGTTGTTGAGAGGAGTTATCGGTGCTGCAAGAGCAGGAAAGCAGTGCAAGCTCAGCCCCCAGTCCCTAAAGAAGTTCTGGTCAGGGTGATCCCAGCACCCTGTCACGTGGAGCACACTGCTGGAGCCAGGCCATCTCCTTAATAAAAACTGTAGCTGCTTGGAAGCAGGATGAAGAGATGTGCTCTCAGAGAAAGCTGAACTGGATGCTAACTGCAAGGTGCCTTCTTGCAGCCCTGGTGGTTATACCACAATGGGGTAAGACAGTCTGAATTCAGTATTTAGCCTGGTCGGAGAAGGAGGTTCTACCAGAGATGTCCTGTGGTCCCTTCCAACCGAGGTGGTGCTGTGATACACAGAGCTGTGTTCTCACAAATCTTCGTTAGATCCATGAGGCTGAGGGCAACCTGGCATCTGCTGCTCAACGAGGGGACTCAGGACAGAGCCATGTGCCATCATACCTCTCAACAGTCTGAGTCTCTGTTCTTCCTTCTCTGATTTGGGTCCAGCACTAGGAGAAAAGGAGCTACAGCAAGTGTGACCTCCCTTGTCAGCCTGTGGTGAGCCCCAGCCAGCTTGTAGTCGAAGCCCAAAAGGATTCACCTGCTGATTTCCTGCAGCACCCCAGGCATTGTGCCAGCGAAGAGGTGAACGCTCAACCTCTGCGTGCAGAACTCTGATACCTGCCCAGAAATCCTCCTCTTTGGAGCTCCTTCTCTCTGGAGCTCCCAGAAGGTCACAATCCCACCCGCGTGGGGATTTTCAGTTCACACTGATAGCTAATACAGAGGAGCTCTCCATGAGCAGACGAGCCCTATGACAAACTCCCTCGTAGTCAGCACAAGTCAGCCACTGCACAAGAGAGATGAGATCCACCCCATGGTAAAGATGATGCTAAAACTTCAAATTTCTGTTCGTGCTTCCCATGGTTCAACAGATTTTTCTGGCTTTGTCCTCTAAATCCTTGGTGGTTCCAGTGCCAAGTCAGCGTTGTTTTATGGGAAGATCTGGGACAGTCCTTTAATTTAGCAAAACTTCTACTGATTAATGTAAGAATTCTGCCTTAATAAGGACGCTATAGACTAATTGCAGTTGTTCTAATTAACACTTCTGAGGGGAGGTCTAGAAATGCCCTGCTAAGCATCACATCACATAAAACCAGATTAAGGAAACTCTCCATCTGACTCTCATCAGCATTGAAGCTTTCCCTGACTCATTCCATGTCACGATGGCAAAAAAATCATTCCTCTTGCAAGTGTTAAGACACTTCCAGAATGATTTTCCCACGTGTGCTCATTTAAAATATCGTTGATGTAGTTCTACCCTGAGTATGGAACAAAACTAGTTACACATCACGATAAACCTCTAAAACTCCGATATTTGAATATCTGCAGGCTGGGCCTTGGAGGCTTTAAAGATGTGGCAGCCCAGTGCTTGGACTGGGCTGTAGTCTTTGGTTGGGTTCTAACCCACCCTCTGGGCCACGTTAACTGGAGATGAGTAAGAGAGTAGAGCATTAAGGAGGTGTCCGTGACTCCCGGTAAGGCAGTGAGGAGGTCATTTACCGCCATCAAATGTTCTCAAAGATACTTCAACCTTGTTTGGAAACAAACCATCGAAGGAAATCTCCAAATACATAATCTAGCAATTCTCGTAATTAGCCCAAGGAAGGAAAAGTGAGTTTGGTAAACATCAGCTCAGCTAAGAAACTATTCTTGATTCACAGGAACAGCAGTCATCAGAATAATTGTTTTCTTCCAAAAATCATTCTTTTCTTTCCTGTTGGTATTTTAAATCCTTTCCCTTGGGAGTTTAAAATCGCTCAGATATTTAAAAGAAGGAATGGAGGGAGAGAACATCTTAGCGTAAGAAATATGAGGTCTTTTGACAGGATAATGAAAACCATGTTATGAATGATGGAGAACAGTCACTATTTGGTTACAACTAGGTGTAAGTACACCGGATCCTCAGGAACATTTGTGAGGGCCATTACACAAACCAGACCAGGGCTTTCTGCACAGTGGTTGATTCAGGTGTGAATGCGCCTCTTCAGAAAACCAGAATTTCCTGCTTGCAGAAAAATCTCTTTTTTCAATTATTTAGTTCTGAAACTGGAATAAAAAAAGACAAAATACTGTAATTTTCCTGGAAACACGAGTAATACATTTCCTGGAAATACGTAAGGCCCTGTAAAATGTTCATAAATGGGAAGTGCCAACATGCAGACATATTTCCAACTTTGATTTTTCCAAACTCTTAGTGGTTTGATGCTCTGAATAGTAATTCAAGCCAAAATGTTTGATTTTTATTTTGATTTTTTTTTCCTTAGGGAAAAAATAAAAAAGCTTTTAAAACTGATAATTACTCCTGACAATTTTCAGTGGAGAAAACGGTGACATAGGACCAAACCAGCTTAAAAGGGACTTAGAAATGATTGTGGGAAAATGTAAAAATGAACCTTGTCTGAAGAAAAGTTTCTCTTTTCAGGACCTGCCATAGAAAAGCAAACCCCTCCTCTGGCTGACAGCAGTTGCTAACGCCAGTGGCCGGGTATGTACC
>NW_010400731.1:60061-71918 GCF_000710305.1 Buceros rhinoceros silvestris | reverse complement strand
TGCCGGGGCCCGTGCGGGCCCCCAGAAGCCACTGCAGCTTCTTTCCCTCCAGTCTCTCCTGCAGGTTGGACTTTGCCAGCTCCAGGCCCTGTGCGATTGCGCTGGTGCCACGTCGGCTGGTTTGGACGCTATTGCGCCGTGGCCAGCAGGACTTCTCGAGCAGTCCTCTGTTATGCCTGGAGACTCATTTTTTCCAGAAGAATATTTCTGCTGCTGGAGCACCTACTGAGGTGCGGCACACTTAGAGGCCAAATAGGTGAGGCTCATCTGATCAGAGGTAGGTGTCTGCCCAGCCTGCTCCTCCATCTGAGCCAGCCCCCAGGCTTCTCTTCTCATCAGGGGAGAGAAACTGGATTTCTTAGAGCATGACTCCATTGCCCTTTAATTCAACATCTGCATCTGACTGATCAAACATGTCCTGCTTTGCTTTGTAGACTATGGAGGTATAAAGGTGGGGTGGACAGCTCAGAGGTAGACATCTACAGTACAAACATCTGCAATTAGGCGAGACGAGTCCTGACTATCTATCCACAACTGATCTGACAACTGAAGGATGTTGAGGGGCTGGAGCGTGTCCAGAGAAGGGCAACAGAGCTGGTGCAGGGTCTGGAGCACAAGTGCTGTGAGGAGCAGCTGAGGGAGCTGGGGCTGTTCAGCTGGAGAAGAGGAGGCTGAGGGGAGACCTCACTGCTCTCGACAACTGCCTGAGAGGAGGTTGTGGGGAGGTGGGGGTTGGACTCTGCTCCCATGTGACAAGTGACAGGATGAGAAGAAACGGCCTCAAGTTGCTTCAGGGGAGATTTAGGCTGGACATTAGGAAGAATTTCTTTCCAGAGAGGGTTGTGCAGCCTTGGCCCAGGCTGCCCAGGGAGGTGGTGGAGTCCCCAGCGGGAGGTGGTGGAGGCCCCATCCCTGGAGGGTTTCCCAGCCGTGTGGGTGTGGTGCTGAGGGACATGGTTTAGGGACCCTGGCAGTGCAGGGGGAACGGCTGGACTCGATGATTTTAAAGATCTCTTCCAACCAGATGATTCTGTGATTCTGTGACTTCCTTTTCCTTGGAAAACCACTGAAACACCAGCCAACCAGGCCAGGAGCGGGAAAGATCCTCAGGCACTGCCTATCACGTTCATCTCCTTCAACATCCAGGGCATCAGCACTGCCTTTCTTCAAGCTTTTTCCCTTTCAGCATGGAACTGAAGTGAGGACTCAAACCCTGTAACAGCAAAGATACAGGAACTCTGCCCCGTACACTGCTCCAGCTAAATTCCATAGGGGCCACTAGCAGCATATCTTTTTACAGGTCTGACACACATACCCTACATTATTCCCACCATGTGCATATCACACCCTTGAGGAACACCGGGGACTCCCTACAGGCTGGCCCAGAAAGACCAGTGACCCTGCACAGATCAAGGTCCAGAAGTTCTGTCCTCAGTCTGAGCTTGGACCACTCTGACGTCCTGGCACAACGGTGGAGCACGAATGGAGTCCCAGGGTTATCTGCGGATTGCTTGGCAGCAAGATAGCACCAGCATCTCAGTGGGAAGGAGAGGATGGACAATTATCTGTAACCTCTTCCTCCTGGACATCCCTCTGTACTTCTCACTGATGGTGTTTCTCCATGCCATGGAGTTTTTTGCTGTTGTTGGGTTTGAGTCCCAGACAGGTAGGGAATGGAAGCAGGAGGTGTCTGCTTGCTTATCTTCGGATTTTAACCTGAAGGTGTATCTTCTCCACCTTCTTTGTAACCCTCTTTTTTCCACGGCTCACTCCAACATCTGAAGTGGCAGTAGTTACTGTTCAAAGAAAATGCCAGCAGGTCATTTAGTGACTTTTCCTCTCCTCCAAGGGCCCGATTCTTAATTATACATTGAACCACGCACAAGAGATTATAACAAGAGAAGTAGCAGGCAGCCAAACCCAAAACCTGATTTATGTACCGTGTGTGACACACGGCAACGGAAGACAAGATCTCTGGCTTATGGGCATTTTGGCAAGGCAGGAGGTGGATCCTGTGGCAACGCCTTGTGTTTGCACAGCTCCCATTTCTGCTGCTCTCTCTTGTTTTTTCTTTCAACTCTCACCTGTAGGCCTTCAGTGAGAGGGCCCCAATCTTCCTTGGGCAGTTAAGACTTGGGCATCACTTAGACGCATGCCCACAGCTGAGAGCCACACTGCTTCAGGCTGTTCAAGGGATAAAGCATCTCAGAGGACATTTTTGTCCCATTTCCCTAGTCTATAACTGGAGAAAGGGATACTTACCTCTTTTATCCACCTCAAAGGGTAATGTGAGGGCCAGATGGCATTTTAAGGCATCATCTAGTTGTTGGGCATTTTTCTTATCACCAGGAAAAGAACTTAAGAGCAGCCAGTCTGTCTCAGATCACCCCTCTGCCCAGACCAGTCATCTGTCTCTAACAGTGCCAAGAGCAGGAGCTTGGGGAAGGCGTATCAAGCCAAGGCAAGACCCTTGTCTTTACATTCATTCAGCCTTCACTTGTTTCCCACTAAGCTGAAATAATAATAATGAACGATCGGTTATTCCCTTAACTGCCATTCCTTGCCCTTCTGCATCCCCAGCTTCCTGGAAAAGAGGCACCATGTGAGATGGGGAAAGCAGAAGATGTTTGCTGTCAATGGGAAGAGCAGCTCTCAGGCAAAGGCGGTGGGGCCAACCTGCTTCCTACATCCAGGAAGGGAATGGAAATTTCCATGGGGCTGGTGCTCACGAGTCCCACCAGTCTTGTCTGCAAACCCTCTACCTTTGATTCCAGGGTCTCCACACAATGGACTTTTTATGCATCGTTCTGCCTTTGATGACTACTGCCAGGTTATTTTTCTTATCTGGTTTAGGAAAGATCTAACAGGATCAGTTAGCTAGCTCCAGGGTAGGTTCTTTGAAAAGCAATGATTTTACAGGGCTTTCTTTTACTTGCTCTTGGGGATCTCCAAACTTTCTTGTTTATCCTGCTCCCTGAGACAGAGCGCTGCCCTCAGCAATGCCCGACTGGGCTTGGTCGAGGTGCTGGCACAGCTTGACCCATTCCTGTAATTCCTCCCTCAGCAGGGCCACTTGGTTGCTGATCCTCGCTGCGGAGAGCATCTTCAAACACAGCCTGAAGACAAGTGGAAACCTCTTCGACAAGCCTGGAGATCCAAAGTGCTTGGACTTAGCAAGAGGGTAAGGAGTTAATTTGCATGGAAAATGGCTGGCAGAAAGCACTCTGTGGTGGTGGAGGGGGAACGGTCTTGGCTCAGCCAGACCTCAATGCTGTTAAACACTCAAACGCTCAGGAGGGTGAAGTTGTTCAGACTTGGTCCTGAAGTTACACAGTTTCCTGGGATGGAGACAAGATCAGCAGCCATGTGAGGGTGATAACTCACACTGGGAAGGACAGCTGGGACCCTCCTCAGAGAATCAGAAGACCATGAAATCTCAGCAAACATCAGGCACCCGGGTCTTCTCCATGGGAAATGCAGCCGCATGGGGCATGCTCTCCGGCAAGAGGTCTATCTGGAGAAGCTGTGATGTGAAACCAGTGGTCTGTGGTTTTGTGGCACTGTCAAAAACAGAGTGGCTCACGAAGGGCTTGCATGCTTGAGCAGACCCGAGCAATTCACAGTCAGAGCTATCAAAGCAATGATCCAGCTCCTTTAACACGCTGTCTAAAATCATGTTCAGAAACTTTAACACAGAAGTTTAATGCTCTGTTGTTTTGTTAGAGACAGGCCAGGAACAATATTTTACATCTACACGTTACCTTCCACACCAGAGGCTCCCATTGGAAAGATATGGAGCTATTTCAGGGGACTTTGGGGACTAATTGCATTATGTCAAATGTACATACAGGCACACACCAGCTCTGTGAAGTAAAAGCCTGGTCTCCTTCCAAAGCTGGGAAAGTTTTAATGGAGGAGATTGTGATTTCACCCACTATGGACACAGAGAGAGGTTTGGAATCACCGAATATATCACCGGTGCCTAAGCTAGTGCTCTCCCTGTAGCCCCATTGAGTAAAGGGGAGGCAGAGGCATCCCATCCACCCCAGCAAGACTTCACACCTTCCTTGGGCCTCCACTCTTCTCCTTCACTCTCAGAGGAGACCAAAGAAACTAGTGCAGAGCACAGCCTTGACCTTCAGGTGGCAGGAGGTGGGAAAGGTAAATCTTGCTCACATGTGCCCATACACAGACGCCACCACTGAAATGTACCTTCATGTGCCCGTAGGGACTCGTAGCCAGGGTGTTCAAGATCTTCACAGGCTTTTGGGTTTTTTTCTTGCCATCCACTGAGAGGCAGAGACTCAGATACTAATATCCTTGAAAATACGTCAGGGCCTCAATTCTATTCAGGCACCTAATTTCCTTTGAAATCAATTTCTGTTGGAATTTAAGGGCCTAAATGCCTATTCCCGACACACTCAAGATGATGTAAGAGGCACATGACAGAGCAGAAGAAGAATTCACAAGGATATCCTTCCCCTCAGCTCTGACCAGTCTGGTGTGCAGTTGGACAAGATCAGATGAGAGGTGGAAGAGCTGTGAAGTTCAACCCAAGTCCAGTCTCTCATGCCTCGTGTTGTGTTTTCATTGCTGTGAGGAGGTGGGACGGGAGCTTTTGAAGTTTTCTGGTGTTGACTGGTGTGACTGAGCTGTCTGGCTCCAGGTACCATGGCACAGAGGACTTTATAGATGGCACTGGTAGATGGAAAATGGAAATTCAGTGAAATAAGTGGATTTTAGGGCACGGACTGGGAAACCAATAGGGAGTCAGTTGTGTAAGCAGAACTCCTCACTGGAAAACTCCACTTACCCTGAGAACCACAGATGGAAGTCTCAAGACATACCTGTAGCCGGTGCGAGTTGTCATAACCACCCTGGGCCATAGAGAGTAGCTGAGAATCGCTGTGGTGCAGGGACGAGGGAGCAACCTCTCCTCCTCAAGAAGATACCACGGTGGTGAGTCTTTGTGAAAGGGCCAGGTGGCTTTTTGTGTCCTCAGGCTGCTTCCAGACCTCGACCCAAGCTCAGTGATTACTTCTTGCTCTGCATTGCTCATGACTGCAAAGGGCTGGAAACCCATTGCCTGCTGTGCCGCTAGACCTCGGCTCAGCAAATCCGAACAGTGGCTTCACTGAACACCAGACACCTGCTTACAGCCTTACTGAAAAACAGCCAGAGGGCCTGGAACATACCCCAAGATGTCACCATCCCAACCAGGGGAAGGTGATGGACAAGACCACTCTTCCTCTGCAAGAAGGTGGAGAGGAGTTCCAGTGCCAGGACAGCAGGAACGACCGTCATGGCAGAAAGGAAGGAGGAGGAGGGAGGAGAGAGGAAAGGAAGGTGTGGGGGGAGACAGTGGGCTGTGGGAACAGCACAGGGCTTGCAGCGGTGGGGCTGCCCGTCTGCTGCTCGCTGGGACGTTGCCATTAGTCCAGATTAGAGCTAGTGATACAGCAAAGCTCTTTCTCCCTTTATTTCTTGTTATTCAGACAGACTGGGTGTTCCTTTGGTTGCCGTATACAGTTCATCTCAGATCTGATGCCAGAGGATATTCGATACGAGATCTGAACAATGCAGTGTGTAAATTCATCACGCTGTCTGTGCCGGAACATGTTGCATGACTTTGAATCTAAATATGTTAGAGCCATCAGAAACACCTTAATGCAATCAAACATAACACGCCCAGCTAAAGAAAAGAGGTGACACCTTTGCTGTAAAGCTAACAGAAAACCAGCCAAAAGGGAACAAACCCCACGTTGGCAAAGCCTCAGTCAGCTCAGAGGAAACTCAGCGCTCATAGTGTGTAAGAACTCGCGGTACCCAACGCAGAGTGTAAGGAGACACTTCTCAGAGCAGAAGGGGAAAGGAGGCTTTGGCAGCAAGGCACATTAGATACCAGTGCTCCTGATCTCCCTGGGATTCACACTCTGCTCCGAGGCTGGGAAGGGCTATCCTGGATTCCCCCGTCTGGATGAAGAGACTCCTGCCTCCAGCTCTGTGTTTCCCCCCTTCCTGCCCAGGTTGGTGCGTGGTAATTCCCACTCTTTCAAACCTTTCCCGAATAGGAACTAGATGGGGAAGCTTGCAGATAACGTATAGAATCATCATCATAGAATCATCATCCGGCCGGAAGAGACCTCAAAGATCATCGAGTCCAACCGTTATCCCTGCACTGCCAGGATCCCTACACCATGTCCCTCAACACCAGATCCACACGATTTTTAAACACTTCCAGGGATGGGGACTCCACCACCTCCCTAGGCAACCCGTTCCAATGCTTAATAACCCTCTCTGTAAAGAGATTTTTCCTAATATCCAACCTAAACCTCCCCTGGCGCAACTTGAGGCCATTCCCCCTCGTCCTCACAGTAAGGGAGGACTGCTCGCTGTCCGGCAGGAAAGCCAGCGAGCCCCCCACTCACGCGTACCTCCAGTACGGGTTGTGTGCCATCGTGACAGCTGGTGCTGTCATGCTGGATTCCGCAGCCATGGTGATGAATAAATCCTCTGTCTTTGCAGATGCAGGTGTTCCAAAATAGGTGTGGTCATCTGAGTTTCTCCTCATACAGCTATCTGCCTTCCCCACGTGTGTTTGGCTGTTGGTGGAGGGGAAAACATCTGGAGATTAAATATGGAAATCTGCTCGTGCAGCAGTTGGGGTTTTCAAAATTCCCTACAGTTTCCAGAGAATGTGCCTGGAGCAGAAGACTGGCATTAGCTCACCAAAAGAGTGGCTTACAGTTCACACCCAGGTTTTCAGAAGTGTCTGCTCTCTGTTCAACACAGGGAATGACATGTCAAGCAACAGTCATGGAGACCCGTCACTGAGGGACCGCCAGCACATTGGAGGAAGGAGCTTGCCAAGTCAAAGATTCAGGCTGGAGAAAACAAAATATTGTTACTTCTATTGCACAGATACACAATGCCTGGCTGGGTAGAAGCCTTCCTGCCAGGTCCTGGGGATGAGGCTGGTTGGAGAATTGAACAGAAGTCAGTGCATTGTGAAAGCAGCAAACACCATCCTGGGATGTGTAAACACCAACCGCGTGAAGCAATCCTTCAACACCAGCGGGGTTTTGCTGGAGCGTGATTTCAGTTTCTCAACAAAACCACCCAAAGATGTGGGTCGCTGGAGCAGAGCTAGACATTAAAAAATGTCTGCGTGAATCATAAGCTACATGGAAAGTTTAGACCAAGTGCGATTGCTTAGCCGGAGGAGAAGGCAGAGTGAGAACAGGCTGGTGGCCTTCAAATATGAGAAAGCTGCTGTGGAGCAGAAGGGAAAGGTCTGTTTTCCACATCCACAGAGCAGCACAAGCTGTAGTAGTCTCTGAATTCACTTCAGCCATTAGGAAACCTTTTCAGCAGTCCGGTCAGGAAGCAGTGGGGTAGCGTCCCTGAGCAGGCTGGGATGCCTGATCACTGGACACCTGCAGACAGTGTACCCAGCCTGTGGGACAGCCTTGAGGAGTGGAGACAGACTGTTTAAAGTCCCCTCCAGTCCAATGGTGATGCCAAAACCTGGGGCGTTCATTAGGGAATTGGATTTCTAATATCTCTGCACTTTTTTTCCTCTAATTTTTAAATGGGAGATAGTAGAATTCATGCCCCTGGGTTGACAGTTTTGATCAGAGGAGAAGCAAAATAACAGTATAAGTATTACCTGTGCACCACAGTTGGCCAGACCAGGATATGAAAGACATAATTTTTAAAATCACAGTATTAACCCAAAAGTTGCTGGATCTGAAGAGAAGCCGAAGCTCTCCATTGAGTCCTTGTCTTACCGAAACGGTGAACAGTATAATCTGCAGCTCAGCAAGCCTTCAGCGTGCCTGCACTTGGTCGTCTAGTATGAATGTTTGTGTGTTGGTGTAGAATCTCATTTTCAGACTTTTTCCTACTGGTGGTGATGGTGTAGTACTGAATGCAGAGTGGAATCTCTGTTTTCCAACAAATACTTGTTCTCATTGAACAGCGAATGTTTATTTAGCCTCCTCAGGATAACGGCAGCTCCGCTCAGAACAGATACGTAACCACATTTTAGTAGCAGGACTCATCACTGAACTTTTAACTACATACATTCTTCTTGTCACCGTGTTAAGATTAGAGACAAATTAATTGCTATTTCTCCTGGCTTTTGAGATACTCACAAATGTGATGATCATCTACAGACCCACATTTGCTACATCTCTGCTCATGCAGTTAAACCTGTGTGACCTAGACAGGTACAGCGTAGCATGTTTTTAACACCTTCTACAGACAGGGAGAGTTGCGAACAACGATTAGCTACAAAATTTCACAGGTCTTTTGAAGTTGTAACCATTAACATTTCACAGGCTGTGGAGCGACAGGACACCAACATCACAGGCACAACAAGGACCGCTTGATGACAAATAACAGTTCTTATTAAAATATCATATCTTGGTATCACTGTCTGCAAATTATTTATTTTTCATCTGCTCAGGTGGATTTGAGAAGTCCGGATATTATTTGGTCATTAGGAAGATGACATCGCTGTACTGCTACTACTTAGATTACCACTAATGCTACTTAAGGCCACGTGGGCCAACCAGGAACGAGTTTCTATGGTCCTAAATGAAGGACATTTGCTAAGCAATGGGCAGAATCTGCTCCACGTCAAAAATTGTTATATATTAGAAGGCAGTGGTGGCAGTAACCACTTGTGATCGCATCCCCTGGGTCGGTAGCTCTAAACTGCGTTGTGTGCAGTTAACTTTTAAGCATCCCGGGGGAGGGGGGTCCCTCTTGGGAGCTGATTTGGTAGTGGAGGAGATTGCTGACATTCTCTCTGTTGGGAGCTTGTACTCTTTCCATTTCACTCCTTCTGCAGTTTGCATGACAAAGTACAAGTGTCTTCTGCTGAAATAATTCAACCTATGAATTGTATTCGCTTGTACCTACACAAGAAACTCCTCAGCACCCTTTGGTATTGGCTGGCAGCGTTCCTACCTTCTGCCCGTGGACTTAGTCAGCAGCTGGCAAGCTGGACACATTCACCTCTTTCCATCTTTCCCCCACACAGTCTTTGCAAGGACTTTACGCACACAGACTGTCCTCAACACTGGGTGTCTGATGTCCCAGATCCCCCGAAGTCTCCCAGTCCCAGGGAGCTGCTCCCTGTAAGTTAAATTGGTTTCAACATGCCTAAAAACCAGCTTTGTGTTTTAACAGCTTAAACACCTCTTCTAGGCTTCTAAGCTTGAAAACTGTGCCTTGAATGGTCCTCTCTTCCTCCTTACAAGGTGCCGTCCAGACCTAACTGCCAACCCATGGAGTTACGCTGCTGCCTACTGCCAGAGCGAGGTGGAAACCCCCCAACACACGAGTGCACTTGGATGTGACTTTTGCATGATGACGATGTACCGCGTGCCGGGGGTGCTCTCTTATTCTGGGAAGCAGAGCCTGGAAGCCAGATGTTGACCCAAGTTCAGGTGCACACGGACCCGCAGAGCCCTGGCCACTATCAGCACTGCACCCACAACCGCGGGAGCTGCAGAGGTGCCTTGCAGAGGCCTGTGCTGTGCGGGGAAACAGAGAGCTCAAAGAGAATGGAGCACACCAGAAACCTGAAAGGAAGGGCAAGTACAAGGACTGTCTGAATGCTGCGATTACGCTTCTTTTGCTGATGTGCTCTGCTCTGTTCTCTTTATAAATTACTGAATTATCCTTAGGAACAAAAGGTATTAGGGTCCTGCAAGCTTCTCTCAGTTTGTGGTAGGACTAATTCATTAATGTGGCTCCAACAGGAATGTGTGCAATGTTCTTTCTAATTGGACATGACTGGTCAAGAATGACTCGGCCTCCATCCAGATCACACTGTCACTTATGCTGTATAATAAGCTACTACTACTGGCCCATGAATCAATTTTTAAACAATCTCCAGTAATGAACTTGGACGGCCCATTGTTGTTGACAAAGAAATGCACAGTCCTGCTATTGTCAAGGGGCTCAATTATGGGTTCTTTCTGATAAAATAGAGGAGAGGGGATAAGGGAGGGGGGTGGTCTACGGACAGTAGTGACAGACTGAAAGAAGTGTTTCATCTCTGGGGTCCTTACAGAGACTGACAAGCCAAAAGGTCAGTTTCATAGAGGTTTAACTCGAAATGTCTGAGGACAAAAAAGGCATCTGGAATCATTAGGAAATGTGAAGTTTGACTTGCACCATTGGAAATCCTTAATATATTATTTTAACTGCGGGTCTGACAAACTCTTTGCCCACTGGGTGGGAAAAAGAGGTTAAGGGAAGTAAAAGCTTTATATTTCTCCAGTGGGGGGGAATAAAAAGGTTAATTTTAGTAACTCTGGGAAGAGTCTGTGGGGAAACTGTCAATGTTTCAGCCCATTTGCCATTGTCCTGAGCCAGCGGAGTCAACATGGGTAGCAGGAGAGGCTGCTGCCGGACGCCGGGCTCCCAATGCTTTCCCCTCAAATAACCTCATCAGTCACCACAATGTCAGAGCTCTGCCCAGTTCCTCCTGCCTGAACCAGCCTTGTCAGCACGGCGATGCCGCTCTGTGCTTCACACTTTGTTCAGGATTACTCGCACGTTACCGAGATTCCCTGAGCCTGCCGGCATAAAGAAAATAAATTTATCTGAAGTGGTTCTAAGCAAGCTGCGTCTGGCATGGAAGGTCACGTGTTTGCAGTACTCTTCCCAGCTGACCAATGCCTTACAAAGCAAGTGCTTTGTCATGGCCGTATGGAGGCACAGTTGCCAAATCTTATTTTAAAGCTTTAAAAAGACCGTGCAAAGTCAGGGGATCGGTGGCAGGTTTCCTCCAGCTGCAGAGCACACTGCTGTGAACCATGGGAAAATGCACACCCGAATTAAAAAAAACCCCAACAACACAAGCAGGGTGTGAATTTGCAAATCAACATGTCCACTGGGTTCGTGGGTTAAAACCTTCTCCTTTCCTGGCAATTCCTCCACGGGGCTGGAGGAGAAGGGCAGCCTGCACTGGCCAACGTGACCATGTATTTCCCAGGAGGATGAGTCACTTCTCCACTGGGATAAGACACCTCTCCCTCATTCCCCCACCACAAAGCAGGACAACCTCAGTGCATCTGGAAGTCCACCTTTGAGCAAGAACAGCGGGCGGGACGTAACGAGGAGGGGTCCGGCAGGGAAGTGAGGAATCCAGTGCATGCCAAGACTTCGCTGGAGCAGGAGTGAATCTGGACGTGCCCGGCTAAACCCTGTTTGAAGGTGGAGTTCGAGCCACACCTGCTGCTACGAAGGCTGCTGGGGCTTGTCTAGCAGATTGGCTCATCTCAGGGATAGTCCTTCCAAATGCCCTTCAGAAGAGAGGGGAGGGAGGGTACTGACGACGCTATGCTCAGCACACCCCAACGCCAGCTTGAGTCAGGGGTAGATGCTCGCAGACCACGTGTGGCAGCACACAGGGACCTGGTGGACCTTGCTGTGAAGGCGCTTCATGAGACAGCAGAGAAAAAACCCACATGGAATCATGTAGCTTGGCATTGTTGGCTTTCTGTTATTGCCCAGACCCACAGCGTAGGGGAAATGGGGAGCACTGGGACAAGTCTGGGGAGATCCTCAGCAGAGGAAGGTGCTGGGTGGTGTTCTGTAAGGTCTTTGCAAACACAAGCTGTCACTGTTGGGGAAACGTCCTCAGGACAAGGTCCAGTCTGGTGACACTCCCTCCCTGAACTCCCAAAATAGCCAGCTTGCAGGTGTCTCCCAAGTTTCTCAAGGAAAGAAAGAAAAGCTTCCCCTCCCCATTCTCCCAACTGGCAAGAAACCTGTTTTTTCCTCCCTAGAATGTGCCCTCCTGTGAATGTACCTGGACTGGTGGTGCTAATGGTTT
>NW_010400731.1:52904-59922 GCF_000710305.1 Buceros rhinoceros silvestris | reverse complement strand
TCTGCATCCAAGCACTGGGCTCTGGTTTTTCCACTGCTCACCGGATGGAGGAACAAGCAAAGGAAGGAACTTGGGCTCAACCAGAGAGAGAGGAGCTGTGGGCTGAAGAGCAGCAGGCATGAGGAGTAGGGGCTGGCTTTCCACATGCTGCTCCTTTTGGTCATCAGAGAGCTGAAGACAGGCCTTGTGCCTACCAGCAACATTTTGAGACCCCTCATGCCTCGAGCAATTAGTACTGCAGCAACCCTGGACCATGGGACAGAGGCGGATGTCCCACTGGAGGTGACTCCCACATCAGCCAAGTGAGTGGACAGGCTGAGTGGAGGAGAAGGCTCTGGGGAGCTGGAGCTATTCGGGCACTGGCTGAAAACCCTCTGCTTAGCAAGCCAGAGGCTGCAGGGGCCGTATTTGGTGCCTGTCTCAAGTCTGGGCGACCTCGTCTGTTCCCATTAGGAGGCCCAGGTGGTAAATTGGGCCCTGAATATATAATTAAGCAAAGGGCACCATCCTGAAGCCAAGGTTCACACTGATTTGTTGTGGCTGGGATGGGAACAGCCCTTTGCAAATCAGTCGCAGGATGTTGCTCCTAGTCAGCTGGAAACTTGGTAGCTCAACGCCATAAAAGCTGGATCTAACGCTTCAGCTCCCCAACTGGTTTCGGCATCCTGACCAGCACGCAATCCTGTGGCTTGCTTTTCTGCACGACAGTCTGGAAACCTTCCTTGAGAGCCTCTTGTTTGCTGGCTGCCAGGATTTGCCATGCAGATTCTTGCCAAAGGGATAATATAAACAAAGCATAATGTCAAGTTTCCCACACAAGTAAGATGATCTATTAGCGCTGCACTTTGTACTAATTATTGCACAGTGGGTGGGGGCTTGTGAAAGGAGATTTATGCATTCAGCTAGCCTCACTTTTATTATTTGTAAGTACTTTTTGGCAAGGAATGAGCGAGATATGTATTTTATTGTTACGCTGTTGCAAACATCCTAATCTTCCGCACTCATTAAAACCTCATAACAAATAGTAAGAATGATATATTGCAGCCACAGAGAGTGTCTCATTCATCCCCAGGTGGGGGGAGGGGGGTGAGGCGCAGGGGAGAGGGAGGACAGGGAAAAGGCGAATGTGGTTTTTTGGGCCACGGTCAATATTTTCAGCACATTGATGGCCCAGGTGCCCAAAGGGTGAAATTAAAGCAATGGATGGGGAAAGGCTGCTGGGATGGGGAGCTCTGTGGTGAGGTCTCGGCATGGGAGAAGAATGCTAGTGCCCCAGAGCGTGGGTCAGTGCTCCCATAAAGCGAGAGCCCATCTCTGCCCTTCCCGGCATGAAGCAGTTAAACCATACCTCTGTTCTGGGGGTTGAGTTCACAGAGATACCCGTGAAGCAGCTTGGTTTGCAAGGCTTGTGCCTGTGTATCAGGACCTGGCATGACAAAGAGCCCAGGGCACCCCAGGAAGGTGTCTCAGAGCATTTCTGCACTGCTTGGAGAAGTAGAAAAGACCCCAGGAGTTGCCCGATGGGTCAGCTTGTCCTTGGGTAATAGACTGCTGGGTGACGAAGGGTGGATGTGGCACTGATGCAGCCAGGTCAGAGTGGACTGGCTGTCGTGATCATCACTTCGATAATCCCTGGTTGTGAGTTAACTTCCTCAGTGCAGTTCTTGGCTGGTGACCCAGGAAGGAACAGAGAGAGCCCTGAGTCCAGTCCAGGAGAGATGGAGGTGACACCGAAGCAGAGGTGGTTCTGCTGCCTTTGCAATGCTCCGCTTTTGCTGCCCACACCAAGAGCCTCCAGACTGCCCTAGCAGTGCACGGGCAAAGGCAGAAATGCTCCAGATATCTGCCTTGTGTCAGCAGCTCAAACAAGGGCAGGATACTCACTCAAAGCTTTGTTCCCTAAACCCTTTGGGCTGATGCTAGGTAAAAGCCAAAACATGCCAGTATGGCTGTTGGTTCTTTTTGGGGAGCAAAGGTCGGTGGAAAACCTTGTCATGGGTTGAAGGGCTCTGATGGTACTTCCAGGGCTTCGCAACAGTTGCAGAGTAAAGGTAAAGTTCAGAAAAGACAACGCAGATTCACGGATACACTCTTGGCACATTGGGAAAGATTGCAGGAGGAGGTGAACGGAGGGGTGGCACGAACCCCAGTGAAACACAGTCCCACATGCTCCCACCCAGGTCTGCACACCACAGCTCTCAGAGCCATCCCCCAAACTGGCTCATGCTTACCTGGGATGGGGTGAGAGCTGAGGTGCTCTCATAGTCTGTGGGGCTTCTCAGCATTTCCCACCTAATCAGAGCCCATCTTGCTCTGCTGTTGGGGTTGGGATAAGAGAAGAATTTTTATCCTCTTTATCCGTCATTCCTCCCACTCTGAACATTGTAATTTCAAACATTATAGGCAGGGCTTGTCCTGAGCCCGAGACTGCTGCCAGCCCAGGCCCCTTCCCCTTGTCAGACCCTGTTCAGGCGTCCTTTTCTCTCTCCACCTGCGTCTTCCAAACTATCAGTTTTGTTCTCTCTCTTTGTAGCCTCTGACAAGTTACATCACTGACCTCAGTGTAAAGGAGAATGTGACCCAGAGGATACTTCTGACTGTCAGCACCAGCCCAAGGCAGAGCTGGGCAGAAAGTCTCAGACACCGTGTTTTCAGCCCAGCTTTGGAGTGGACACGTGTCAGGCAGCCAACTCGACCTTTCAACAAGGTACCTCCAGGAGAAGAAGGAAAAATGGTGTTCATTTTTTATCCCTCTAAGCTCGAAAGTCTTGGCATGATCTCACTTTTTCAGTTTCAGACAAACAATATTTTGGGACTGGTTAAAAACTACAACAGAAAAACTTTGAAATAATTGGGGAATACTTCCTGCATTGTCTTCTTCCCCAAGTCTTTATGAGCTGTGCAGCTCGTGTTGGGTTATCCTGGGATGATGCTAGAAAACAAAAACAAAAACAAAAAACCCAACAAAACCCCCCAAACCCCCTAAAACCAACAACAAAAACCCAAGTAAGATGGAAAGGGAGAGAAAGGGTTGAATTTAGGAAAGAATAAATATTGGCTGGACCTTCAGCCCATGGTAAATGTAAAAGCAAAGAACATTTCACAGAGATCCTTTCTGGGTTTTTTGTTGGTTTAGGTTTGTTTTTTGAGATGCCTCTTCTAATTCTGAAAGCTTTTCTCTTTGTCTGAGCCCTGTTAATGCCATGGCATTATGGACCTGCGAGACCAAGGAGGGCAGGAACTCACGTGGGAACAAAATAACAACATGTCCTTCAGCCTGCACCCTCATCCAAATATAGGGGGTGGAAGGAGGTCTTAACCTGCTCCAGCATCTGGGAGGGACAGGTCCATCATTACCCTAAAGTCACGATGTGGTTAACAGACGTGCAGAGGTTGAGGTCAGGTCCCCTGCCTGCGTTGGATGCTCCACTGGAAGAGCAGCATCAGGTTAAGAGGTTGTTTCCCAGTCCTGCTGCTCCCAGTCAGCAAGTCCAGCACAGGACATTGGGGCGGTGGTTTGTGGAGAAAGCCTAGCTCTTCTCTGGAGTGAGGAAGCAGAGGTGTAAGGGAAAGAAAACCAGCGTCCGAGATGGGAAAAGTGAGGATTAGGAAGGCTGCCGGCATGAGGTAACACATCTCTCAGGCTTATGTGAGTGTCAAGTTGCCAAAGCAGAGATCTCAGAAATACACTCAGCAAGGAAGGGTTTGTTGCTGTCTTGGGAACTACTGGTGTGGACTCACACTGGCTCCACTAACGGTCCCACCTGGCAGGCCCACACTCCTGAAGGAGGGATTGCGAGGTTGCTATTGCTGTGGGTGACAGTGGACCATCAGCGAGCCTGCTTCACCACCCCGTGCGAAACCCCAGCTGAACAACCCCTCTTCACTCCTTTCCATCACCAACAAGCCCTCCTGCAGCTAAACCGTGCCCCAAGCCTCGCTGGCTATTTGCCCATCCACATTTGCTTTTTTCATCCTTCCAGACCTTACTCTGGTCATAAACTTCAGACGGACTTAGGAAACTCCCTCCTTCAGCTGCTCTCTGCCACAGTCCAGGATTACTTTTATTCCCACCTTCCTCCCCAGTCACCTCCATCGCAGTGCAGACTGTTGCCCCATCCCTGCTCCCCTTCCCCCGCGCACTGCACTCACTCTCCCTCTGCACAGGCTCACCCTGAACAAACCTCTTTTGTCAGGCCACCCCACACAACAAGAAAATTAGCATCATTCGGGCGTGTTGAGGCCACCACAGCAGCTACAAGCCACGAGTACAGTGCGTGTGGTTAGCGCAGCCTGCAACATCAAACGGCGTGTTTACAACAGATGTAATCCGTGATGATACAACAGGTGTATAACAGTCAATACCGGCATTGTAGCGATCACATAACTTTGTGGCACGTTCACATTGATCCGGTATTAATCCAACTCCCTCAGGGTTTCGCTCTATGATTTATATGACTCACTGGGAGGTTTCGGCACCTCTTTGGCACAGCACCAAACTGCAGGCAGTGATTGGTGTGTAATTTACCTTTGCAGCGAGAGCTGTTTAAATCCGCGCTCGTAGCGAGCCAGGTTTGTCAATGGCCCTTGGAAAAGAAGGGCTTGTCGGAGCACGCCGAGACACGTTTCTTTCAAAGGGTGATTCACGCGCTGCAGCTTCGGCAGCTGCCCTGGTTTTACATGCTCGAATGCTGATGAATTAAAGCAGCCACAGGAGCGTAGTCCACCTCCACTCTCACAGGCTCCTGCCCGCGCTAGGAATTTCCTCTGCACCCTTACAGACGTTATAGCCTTATACACATTAGCCCAAAGCGTTCACCTCAGCGAGGAGGCGTACGGGAGAGGACAGGATAAACCACGCCGAGGGAAGAAGGATGGGGAGCTTCTGAACGGGAATCAAAGCAAAACCCCAAGGTGGGACATCCAAAACCGGCATGGGAAAGGCTTCTCCACCCAGGCCCCGTTTAAATTGCTACATTGTTTAATTATTAAATTTGAGACTAAAACATGGGTGAGATTCAAAAGGACGATGACTGTTCAGAGGGACAAGAAGAACAATCTGCAGCCATCTGAGACACGGCACGCTCACCCAGAGCAAGCGTTCGAGCCTGGCTCGTGGCTCTGCTCCCACCTAACAGGAGTCAGCCTGACCTGGACTAGTCAAGGGTCCTCCTTTAGAAACTCATCACGCAGCTAATTTCAGTTCGCACCTCGACAGCAATCTGCAGGAAAAACACTGGTGCTCAAACACGGGCAGCAAATTAGGAGCTGCCTTTTAATAACAAGGACGCAATACATTGCTGAAGGAGCACCACGGGAAGCTGGTGCTGTGCAAGCTGCAATCCAACAGATGAGCTTCGCTTGCAGTGGTGGCAAGCTGGTAACTTTCATGAGTATTAAATGCAATTAAAGAAACAAACACTCTCCATCATTCCCCAGAGTGAGAGATATTATCAGTTGTGGCTTTGTATTTTTACATAATCACAGTTTAAAGGAACATTTTTCCATATGTGGAAATTCCCTGTTTTCTCCTCCAAACGCTAACAAAATCCTTGCCGCTGGCTGGCTCCGCTCGCTTCACGGCTCCCTGTTATGGCACTCCTGCTTGCCCCAAGGCCCTAGGGGGAAGAGATGGGCCCAAAACAAACGCCACAGGTGAACGTGCTGGAGATCCAGTCCTACACCCAAACAGCACGCCTTCCCTCAGCTCCGGGTGTTTTTTGAAAATTCCCCTCTCCCAATGTTGAAAAGGCTTTGGTGATCTCAGAGTCCTCCTCTTGCAGGCTTCCCACCCTCGCGACGTGATCAAGAGGCACGTCCCACCCATCACTGCCTGCCCCTCACCCTGAAACCAGGCTTCCTCTCGGAGTGAGTAGGACGAAGGGCACCGCAACCCTGGGGAGGTCCATGGGGTTTCGCTCAACTCAGTCAAACTTGCTTGTACCACTGGGTGGACACCTTGGGATTGGGCTAACGATAATGGCTTCCTTCTCCAGTGCAATTAAGGCTGTTGAGCACAGCCTTGCTCCGAGATGAAACGGCACAAACATGGGGCTTTGACGCAGAGCTCAGCTGCTCCTCAGTAGCTTCATGCTTTTCGCTCCTCAACCCAATGATCAAATTATGTGCCCCTTGCCAAGGAGCATGGCCAGGTACAGCAGGCTTGGGGGGAGGCTAGTGCCAAGGGTGCATTGCTCAGGATACCCATATCTTGCATGAACATGTTTGCACGCCCAAGTTGTCTCGCACACCCACCTAGAAGTGACCATGCATGGTTGTCCATGCATCCGTCTACGCCCCATTTCAGTCCCGCCGCAATCACTCTTCCCTGTAGACAAGGCAGATGTGCTTCTCCCACGTCTTCAAACCATTGGCCCAAGCACCCTTTGCACCGAGCAGGGATTCCTGGCTTGCTCGCATGGCCTTTGCTCGACTTGTTTGTTTGTTTGCCGCTCGCGCTATTTGTGTGCAGTTTGCCTGCTGAGCTTTTCTTTGCCTGCTTTCAGTACGTGGGCTGGCCTGCTCCACTCTTGGAATTCATCTCACTCGGTTACAAGCCTGTGGAAGCTGTCTGGCTCTCATGGCGCCCACCACTCAGCCCACGAGCAAGCCCCCAGCACAACCAGAACCACTCCTAGGCGCTGGGGTGAGCATCTTGGAGCATCTTGAGCTCTCCCACTGCCTTGCTGCAGCTCCTGGAGAGTTTCTTTACAAGCTGTAAACCTGATCACCAGACCTGGAAACCACAAAGGTCTGCTTTTCTGGTAGCAGCAGGAGAAAGTCTAGTGGCATCTGCACACAGTGAGTAGAGGCGACCTACTTATGGGTCTTGCCTAAGAAGACCTAAATCCACATGGAAATCATCCAGCAAAGTCCATTGATACTGTGTCCATCTCAGGAGACACTTGGGACTGGACTTTGAAATTTGTATCTATTGAATGATCCAGATAAATCATCTCAAGAAGTGGGACACCACCCATGTGTCCAGGATCACTTAACAAAAGAGGGAAAGGGGGAG
>NW_010400731.1:43057-52834 GCF_000710305.1 Buceros rhinoceros silvestris | reverse complement strand
AAAAGAGGGAGGGACAGCCCCACCATCTCTCTGCAAAGCCATAGATGAAATTCCTCTGGGAGGGACTAAGCTCTGTGGTCGCCTGACCCATACTGTGTTTTCACACTCTCCTGCAAGCACATTCCCAATTTCGCGTGAGACAGACAAGAAGACACTAAGGCTTTGAAGTTTTTTCTTAGGCCGAGACAGTTATTGCTGTTATTTTCCATCCGGCAAGACTCTGAGGACCTATGGCTGTTTCCAAATACGCTTTCTGGGAATGTTACCATGTTAGAAAACATTTATATATAAACCATCACTGCTTATGGGAAAATCTTGTTAACACGAAGCCACCGGCGGAAGCTCTCGTTAAAAATTCCTTTCTGCTTGATAAGAGCTTTCCTTATCTAAACAGTGGTTTGGTGTCCTCCCCCCGTAGGCTAGTATTGTGTCATGAAGTCTGGGAAGGCTCTTCCTCGCAGGCAGAGGAGGAAAGTCTAGATGACCGCCCTTCGTGCTATTGTTTCAGTGGCTGGAGTCCATAGTGCAGGAGTTCATTATCGCTGCCAGGGGAACAGCTTGGACCTCGCTGCTCAATGCGATATTGCGGGCAGTGAGAACCAGTCACCTTCACAAAAATAAGGGTGGACACACATCACAGGCAGATCGCAGGCTCAATGCACAGTTGGTGTTGCCACGTGGCAGAGCTGAGGAAGGACAATATACCAGAGAGACGAGCCCTTGGCAATCCTGAATCCCTCCAGGGACACAGGCAGGCACATGCTCTGTCTAATCTAAGGCTCTGCTCTGGTACTGGACCCATTGGCCACACCTGTGTCCTGGAAGCAGAATCATCCTCTCCATGGGCACCCTGATAACCAAAGTCGGGAGCACCTCTTCCCCTGACTCCTTCCTGTTTCCCTCCTCTTCTTCCTTTGCCAAAATCAAACCTTCCTGGACGCTGCTCATCTGGCCTGTACCAGCACTGATGTGGCCAGCAGGAGCAGGTCAGGGATTGTCCCCCTGGACTGGGGGCACTGGTGAGGCCACACCTTGAGTGCTGTGTCCAGTTTTGGGCCCCTCACTCCAAGAAGGACATTGAGGGGCTGGAGCGTGTCCAGAGAAGGGCAACGGAGCTGGTGCAGGGTCTGGAGCACAAGTGCTGTGAGGAGCAGCTGAGGGAGCTGGGGCTGTTCAGCTGGAGAAGAGGAGGCTGAGGGGAGACCTCATTGCTCTCTACAACCACCTGACAGGAGGTTGTGGTGAGGTGGGGGTTGGACTCTGCTCCCAAATAACAAGCAACAGGACAAGAGGAAAAGGGCTCAAGTTGTGCCAGGGGAGGTTTAGGTTGGATATTCTTCACTGAAAGGGTTGTGAAGCCCTGGCCCAGTCTGCCCCAGGGCAGTGGTGGAGTCCCCATCCCTGGAGGGTTTCCCAGCCGTGTGGGTGTGGTGCTGAGGGACATGGTTTACTGGTGACCTGGCAGTGCAGGGGGAATGGTTGGACTCGATGATCTTCAAGGTCTCTTCCAACCAAGATCGTTCTGTGATGTTGTGGTGCTGTGATCTCTGATGCTTGTGCTCATGGAGCCACACAGGCTCACACATGGCTGCTGTTATTCGATCTTATTTCTAATTTGTTAACTTTTTTTTTTCTTACCAAATCCCTTTAAGCCCCTTTTAAATAGTTCAGGGACCATGAAGGGCAGTTTCCCAGCTTTGTTTCTCCTGTGCTCAGCCTCTCTCAAGCACCTTTAAACCCTCGCTCGCTTTTACCCTTTCTGTTCCTCTCAAGTAACCAATGTGTTGCCTACAGTGAGACATCAGCTCCTCTTGGCTCTGATTGGCACCTCTGAAGACTAAGGATCTCCATGGTGGCTACTACATGGACTTGATGCTCCACCACCATTAGCCACAGAAGCTCTGGCAAGGATGATCATCTTCTTGAGCAGCTCCCAGGAGCTCCAACCAGGGAGTTTTCAGGGCTTGCAGGCTGTGAGGCGGGTTGGTTCCCTCCTGAGAGAGCCCAGGAGATGCTGCAAGCCCAGGGAGAGCTGCCAGATCCAGGTGTCCAAGGTTCCCCAGGACAAGTTATGCAGGACCCTAAGAGCCCATCCTAGGGCCAAGTCTTAGCTTAGAACAGGGAGGCTGAAAGCCTAGAGGTTTACCTCTCCACCCTCAACCTGCATGCCTAGCCCTCTGCTTCTGGTCCATGAAAGGCTCCTGAAGCCCAGAACTTCCTCACAGGGGGAATACATGAGGATGAGCAATTTGTTGTGTTTCTACAGCGCTCCACTTGCAGTGTCCTGCTGTCCTGTGGCTGCTGAGATCCTGCGTTGGAGGCGGCAGGATCTAAATTAACCTGGATCCCTTACGCGCACCTGCATAGTGTCTACCCTGGCTGGGACCTGCAGGAGCTGAGTCTGGGACCCTCACCCAACCCACCCTGCACAAACCATTGCTCTTTGCGTACCCCAGCGCACAGGCATGGCATCTCCCGCTGAATCCAGCTTGCTCATGGTTTGGGACTATCTGCAGCCCACACCCCGCTCTTGATGACTGCCGTATTTTGGCCCTCCTCCCCCTCCATCTCGCTGAGCTGCGAGGTGAGTTCCCACTATAGCTGAAGGACGCACTAGCGCTGCTCGCGTTTTCGATTATGCAGCTCAGAGCCCTCGAAAGAGCCCTGCAGCCACTTCGCTCATGATGACGGCTGATACCAAACACAGTTTCCTCTTACTGCAAGTTAGTAAAAATAAACAACATCCTGCTGTACCTGCCTCTATCCAGGAAAGCACAGTAACCCGTATTTATAGATAAACAGAGATACATTGCCTGCTGGGGTCTGCTGCTATGAATTTAGACCTGAAGATGGAAAATCCAATTGTGTTTATAAATCAGCTGTGACATGCCAGTGTCATGTCATCAGCAGAAGGCAAAGGGCATGTTTACTACAAGCAAAGGCACACGCTACGGTCATATGCATAAGCAAGTCTCTGCGCAGACAGGTTATTTTTTGCATAGTGGTTTTGTGATTTTTACATGACTTAAGGATAATGCTCTAGGAGCCTTCTTTTTTCCTTTGTGCAATTTTTTTTTATAGTAACGTTGTTTCTTCCCCTTTCGTGATTGACTGGAGGATTTGTTCGGTTTTGGCTTTTTTAATGTTCTGAAGAATGTTTGTGCTTTTTTTGGCACCTTATTACATACCTCAAAAAACCTGACTAAAACCTGGCTGCTTCTAAAGTTCCTGCCAAAAGAAATTCATGCTCTTCTAAATTTGCTGTTCGCATTTCTCGTTCCAGCTGATATTTTTAATAATAAATACAGTTACTAAGAATAGCTGTTTACCACCTCTGTCAGCTCCGGCCTTTTATTTGGACTCGGATCTCATCCTTGGGCTAACTGTTTGTCCTGAACAAAAATCGGCATCGCATAAGGACTCTGTGGGGCCCCTCCCAGCAAGCTGTCTGGTGTCCTGAAGGTGTGCAGCAAGGGGCCAGTTCGGGTGCCGCTGTGCTGCAGCCTCCTGCCCGCCTGGGATCTGGGAGGTGCTGTGATTTACACTGCTAAACCCCGGCTTTCCCAATCCTCCATCCCAAGCCATGAATCACTTTGTTTTCCCTGATGCTGCTTGTCACCAGGTTTCCACATCCGTCTCCTTCCATCGGGCTCCTGTGTTTTTTTTTTTCTTTTTTCTTTTTTTCTTTTTTCTTTTTTTCTTTTTTCTTTTTTCTTTTTTTTTTATCCTCTAGACCAAGCCCTCTTATTAGATACGCCCTTTTCACTGACCCTGAATTATTGCTACCCACGGTCTTAGAAGAACAGTGCTGTTTGTTAGTCTAAGAGCACATGTGACAACCCTCTCCCTGGCCAACACCAGAGGTTCCACCAGAGATTTCCAGGCCAAAAACCAGGCATTTCAGCAAAAGCTATGGGCTCTGAATGTGATCCGTGGGGTCAGAAGAGGACAAGGGAATCATCGTCTATTTGGGGACCTGCCGGAAGACACTAATTAGAAAGACGTGCACAAATTTAATCCAGAGCACACAAGAGTTTCCCCAGGCTGAATCTAACTTTGGTCGGTGGCAGCCATCCTATTCCCGCTGCAGCGGGGCTGTCAGCGGAAGCCCGTATTTTAATGCCTGGGAGTTCTACTCCAGCCCGTCTGGAGGGAGCGGTGCCTGACCGAGCCTGCCCGGCGGCGGCGGGGAGCGGGACGTTAATGGGGAAGGGCATCCCAGTCCATAGGGGTCTGGGCTGAAGGAAGGTTCCCAGTTCCACGGCTCTTTAGGGTTTGCAACAATTTGCAGATTAGTGTTGGCACTTCCAAGGCCGGGCTGGCAGCGAGATCTTTAACCAAGACAGACAGATTCCCTGCTGCGGCACTGTTCAGCGGCTTTAAATGAAATAACGACGTCTCTCCAGCTTGGGTGATATTGGGTCAATCCTTTTCTGTTTCACTGTGTTTCCACCCCCCTTCCCTGTCCCCATCCTCCCCCCCGCTGCAGGTCACTACCGCAGCCTGGGCTGTCGGGAGGGCTGCACACTGCCGCCCTTCTGCCTTTGTGCTTTGGGAGGAGGGGGGGATCATTTTTATAACTCTCTGTATCAACGCAAGCAGAGCTAATGGTAAAAGGCAATCAAATCTTCTGCTCCAAGGCATAAGCTGGTTGCCTGCAGGGTCAGGGAAGAATTTCACCCTCCCTCCTTTCCTGGGCTTGGAGGCTTCTCAGCAGCAGCACAGTTTGAGCTTGACCCCCCAAAAAACCTCTGTTGTTCTTATATCTCTTCCATTTTTTTACTGCGTTGCACAGCTGTGTAAAATTACAGAGGGAATAATAGGTGCTTACAGGGCCCCCAGGGAAGGTTTCTGTTAGCCCCCGCAGCAAGCTGGGCTGGGGGAGCTGCTCGTGGCTCTGCTGGACCTCAGGGCAAAGGGCAAAGCCCTGCACCGGCATCGGGCTGCCTTTTCTCCCAAGGTTTTTTGACTGCCTCCTTCTGATCTCCGGTTCTCCCTCAGTGGCACAGTGGGGATTTTCTGCTTTTAGGTCCTTCCTTTGCAATTCCAAATCCCTGTGGGTGCTAGATTGACCCAGAGTAAACCTTTACGTGTGCCTGAAGAGCGGAACCCTGGCACCTCGGCATCCCGACCCCCTTTGCTGGGAAGCAGCTCACCTTAGCTTGGTCAAGGCGTACCAG
This sequence comes from Buceros rhinoceros silvestris, assembly GCF_000710305.1. Lineage (NCBI taxonomy): Eukaryota > Metazoa > Chordata > Aves > Bucerotiformes > Bucerotidae > Buceros > Buceros rhinoceros. Next base: position 47,654 of record NW_010400731.1, on the reverse strand, counting down.
CAAGACACCCAGCAAAAATGCAAGCAGGCACAAGCAGAGAAACAACCGTTGGAGAAGGCAGGAGTTCAGAGGTAAGCCAGCTGTCCTCGGGTAACAAACTCCAGGCCACCCACATCAGAGCACCAACCTCAGCTCCCTCCCACCAGAAATGACCAGGGGCAAATCGCAAAGGCAGAGCCAACACGCGAGACACGCACACCTATCGGCACGGTCTCGTGGGGGAAGAGCCGGCATCAAAGGCATCGTGGACTCTTCTCCCAAATTCGGCTCCGGGATGCTGTGCCCGGGAGGATGGAGGTGTGGGACAACTTTGCCTGAGCTGCTTCCCAGCTCTGGGCACCCTCTTCTCCAGCTGGACCCGTGGAGGGGTGAACCCACTGCGGCTGCCTCCCACGAGAAAGAAAACACGCACATGCGAAAGAAAGAGCTGGAACTACTTTTTTTTCTGTTGCGTTCTGAAACCAATAATTAAATTTAAAAAATAACCCAACAACAATTAAAGCAAATTAAGGGTGAGGTCTCAGCTACGGCAGAAGTTTGATTTGAAAACAGCAAAGCAAGCAGTTCTGGTTGGAGCTCTGATAGTCCGTCTTGTAGAGATGGTCAGAGAGCCAGAGAGAACGCGGCAGGGAGGGAAAGAAGCGAGAAACCACGGCTAACGCGGGATATGACTGCAGATGGCATGGAACCCTCCAGAGCTGGCATGCAGGTTATGGTTTGCACCAAAGGAGCATTTTTGGGTGACTGCAGCTGAGCGGCCCTGGCTTCGCTCCACCATCTCCAGCACACACGAGGTTGTCAAAACTTTGCCCGAAATAAGGCAACCTTGCCCCAAAACCAGAGAGCTCTCAGACCTAGAGGGGCAGGGGGAAATGCATGGGAGATTCTGTGTTCCTGGGTGTGATCCATGCTCACTAAGCATCCTTTTGGGACATCCTCTTCTTCAGGGAAAAAATCTCGCTGTCCCTTCCCATTCCAGCTCATCTGCCCTCCTTACTCTCTCGGGGGAAGTTTGGTGCCTTTTTGGCCCTGTCCACTATGTCAGCCCAAAACAGGGCTCCCATCAACACACATCTGTGCCTTTCTGTGCGACAGCCACCAGCTCATCCTCTGGCATGGGTGAACTCCCACGTCACACAAGGCACATCTGTGTCCCCCTGAAGGGGTAGACAGAGAGGCTTGCTCTGCCAGCCCCCGAAACACATCACTGGGCTCCAGACCTTGTGCCAGGGATAAAACCCCACAGCCTGTCCCTGAGGTCAGCTTTGCTCATCCACCACATCCAGTCTCTTGGGGGTGACCCTAAAGAGGAGACTAAGTATTTGGGGCCACCCTGGGGGACGGGGGCAAGAAGCCCATGAGAACCGCTGATGGCTGTTTCCTCCCAGTACCCCTCTGCAGCCCCCTCCTCACATCCCCCACCCACAACCCTTCGCCCGGGGAACCGCCACGCGGCGCAGCCTGCCCAGGTCTGGCAGGTCTGCGCCTTGCAAGAGACATCAAAGTCTCTCTTGGAATGTGTGTGGCTCTGCTGGGCTGCGAGAGATACGGAGCCAGGGATCATGAAAGAGATACTGCGATGTTTATCGCCCCATCAAATCAAGGGGAAGCTGAGCGTCAGGCTTGCCAACAATACCTGTTATTGTTCCTCCCCTGTGCCGCGCTTTATTAAGCGCTGTAATTGTTTTAATATTCATGCATCTTCGCAGCCATTCTGCCTCCCTCCCCTTCTCCTCCACTTTCTTTTCAACATATTCCACATTGGAAAGTGCCTTTCTTGCATTTCCTGGGAACTTGCTTTCCCTCCGGGCAGCAGGTGTTTCGGTCCTCAGCACCCAGGCAACGTCCCTTTCCGCACCGAGAAAAGGGGATTTTCTCTTGGTCTTTTGCTTCGCTCCCCCTCAACCTCCTTCCACCCACTACCGCCCCCTCTTCCTTTAAGTAAAAGCTAATTAAACACCATCCTGCTCAAATGATGTCATTGTTTCACTGTGAATGCAAGGGAGAAGCTGGAAGCCCTTGGCCAGGCAGTGCTCCCACTCTGGTGTGGCGTGTGCTCCCAGCACATCCCCTCCATCTCCAAATGGCTCAAGAGTGGCCCGAGGGTGTCCCTGCACTGATGCTCTAAGGCAGATGCTTTCCAGTGGCTGTTCATGGGGTTGGGCTTTGCACCAGATGAGCAATTGAGGCATAATTTGTTCCTTTGCCCTTTGTTCCTTCTCAGGGTCTCCAGACTTTGTTTCTCAACTCAGAGAATAAAACTGTTTGAGGAGCGGGTCTAAGTGTGGGTAATCGTGGCATCATTTCCCCAGCCTCCCTAACCTGATGGCATTGCTCCTCAGCACTGGGACAGGCCAAACTCCAGCCAAACCATCAGCCTGAAAACAGCCCAAAAAACAGCAAAAAAAAAAAGCACCTCCATCCTCCTGCCCCACCCCTGGACCAGTGGCAGCTTGTCATGGCATCTTTGCTGGGGATGGTGACCATCATGCAGTGCACAGCAGGTTCAAGTGGCAGGATGTTTATTGAGGGATTACAGCCCTAAGAAATACCTACGACATGGAGATTTAATTTGCGGCGTCTCATTCCATTCTGGGCTGAGCGGATTTTTCCCAGGGGCGGAGGTGAGCCTGTCACCAAATCCCTGGGAGCAGCAGGGTGATCCGGCAACTGTAAGTCATTGAGAAAACAGCAAATCTGGGAGCTGTTTCATGGGCAAATACCACAAAACTCTCCTTCAAATGGATGTTTAAGGGATTAGCTGCAGATACGGGAGGAGAAGTGTTGCAGCTGCCAGGACCTTGCAGCAAAGGCTGCTGCTGGGGATACTGGGGGTAATTTGGAGAAGAGGCTCCAAGCTGCTTCGCACCTCACCTGGATACTGATAGTGCTGCTCTTCTCATGCTTGGCCCAGTTGTGATCCACTGCCAAAAATGGGGCCACAGACTCGCGTGCTTTCCCCAGAGATCCAACCAGGCCTGACAGCAGGGTGAGGGACACTTCAGCCAAAAGCAAAACCCAGCAGCAGCACCTCTGCTTGGCTTCCAGCTCCACCCAGAGCCCATTGCTCGTCCCAAAGCTTACTTTAACTTTGGGCGCCTAAATCCATTCTAAACTCCTTCCTCCATTCAGCAACTGAACATTTTCCCTTGGAAATGAGATGGGGAAAAGGTGCCTCTGAAATCATTAGAGTGAAATTAAAATTTAAAAAAAGGCATGGTGGGATAATTGCCCAAATTCCTCAAGTAGCTTGGGATCCCTTCCAAACCCCAGCTTTCTGGTTACCATATTTGAGTAAAACCTTCCTGTTTGGTGTACTCAGAGCACCTGCGGGAAAGGGAACCGGGGGCATCCAGAGTCTGATGGCAGTGATGGAGGTGCGCAGGGGAGACCCGTGAGCTGCCAGGGAATGGGCAAGGGGACAAGAGAGCCCCGTCCAGGCCAGGGTAAGGTGTTGGTCACACACCTCACCCCAGGGCCAGGCTTCCCAGCAGCAGCAGCTCAGGGTAACCCAAAACAAGGTGGGTCAGTTTTGGGGCTAGGGAGTGTGCTCTTCTCTCTCCTGTCCAGCAACCCCCCCTTTCCAGCAGCAGGGCTGCGGCCCGGCGCTGGGTTCATGTCGGCACCGTGCACGGTGCAGGATGCGTCCCCTGACACCCTCAGCTGCGGCTGAGGTATGCACAGCTGGGGCTCGCTGGCAGGGCTCTGCGCCGCTGTGGAGTTCCCCAGAGTTCAAAGCTCCGCTGCTGACTTTGTACCCCACTGCAAGACACTTCTCCTCACTGCCTTCCGGGTGAGATTTCAGAGCTGCACGGAGAGAGGGCTTTTCATCATTTGGCCTCAGCCTTTTTTCTCTTTCTTCCCCCCCTCCCTTTTCTTTTTTTGGTAACAATATCCTCTATAGACAGGAAACAAACCAATTAACCGCTCAGTCTCCAGGCTGAGGCAGTCTCACCCACACACAGCAGCCGTTGCCCCTGATCCCAAAAGCGCTACGTCCCCTGCACCGCCTCAGGGGCACAGCAGCATCCAAGCCAATGGGGGCAGCCAGGGTTCTGCGTGCAGCCCCGCTCGCCCCATGGCAGAGCTCAAGGTCGGGAGGGGTCTGCTTCGCTGGGGCAGCCGGGGTTCGACCTAGAGCTTGGCATCAAGGGTTGGGCATCTGCAAGGCTGGTGTGCAAACGTGCCTCTACTTTGGTCTCCATCTCCCACAAGGTTTCTCCTGTGAGAGAACTGTCAGGAACTATCAGGCCTTTTCCCCTAGAAGGGAGCGTAGGCAATGCTGGGGTACATCAGCGTGTAACTGTTTCTGTCATGTGCACACCTCACCTCTGCTTGAAAGGCAGCACTAGGCCTTAAAGGAGACCAATGGATTCCTGGTGCCCCTCCCCATGCATCAGTTGAAGGGCAACCTGGGAGTCACAAGCCTCCACCAGTGCCACCTGTGTCATCGTGTCCCTCCAGGGAGGTTTCTTCTAGCTGTCACCAAAGACAGGCATGGCCACCAAGGAGAGGAGATACACTCAGGAGACCTCACACGCCCAGTGGACATCACGCATGGGGCTGCAGGAAAGCTCCTTGGAGATCCATCAGCAGG
>NW_010400731.1:38304-42900 GCF_000710305.1 Buceros rhinoceros silvestris | reverse complement strand
CCATAAGACACCATAAAGGGCTTGAGTCAGGGTGTCACTGAGCAGCTGGCAGGCAAAGATGAGGCCTTGGGACAGGCAAGGCTGCAGGAGGGGGGTGACTTGCTCCAGACATGTTCCCTGCTGACACAGAACAGCCAGTGATTCCCACTGGTGCTCCCATCCCTCTTCTGTAACCCGCACCCTGTGGAGGGCTCAGCTGGGATGAGGTCCTGGCTAGCGGGGCTCAGCTGAGCAGAGAGGCTGCAGCTGTCCCCGACACAGCAAAAGCCTCACAAGTGACTGTGGAGGCATGAGGGAGAGATGGAAATCCATGCAAGTGCACCAACGGAGCTGGCGTTTGGGAACATAACCACTTTTCTTCTTTGTCAGCTGCTCTCTGTCTTAAAACCTTTACTCATGGCAGAAAAAGCAACTCAATTCGTGGGAAAGTGGAAGGAGATTTTTGAGCCTGTGTGAAGCAGTGCAGGACGCTGGACCATGACCCCACACCATGACCCCTGGACAATTTTAAGGGGAAAAATGAAGTAGTGCTGAGCACCTACCAAGACAAAAACCACCTGAGCACCAAGTCTCCTTGGAGCACAGTTGTGTTGATGGCAAGACTTTCAAGACACAAGGCCATATTTTGGTAACTGCTGGATGACCTAAATCCTGTTCCTAATTTTGAAGCGATGTAAATCTAATATTTAACCAACAGAATGAAGCAACCTAAGTTTATTATGGGGCGCACGGTCATACTCCCAGCTTATAGTAAATAGGTAAGTCAGGCAGCTCAGTGGATAACAATCACGTTCAGAGGTTAGGCCATTGTGAAGAGCTGTTTTGCTAAGATAAGATTTCTGACATCCATCACTGCTTCCGTCAAACCCAAGGGGTTGTGAGTGTGATAAGAAGCTGTCGTGGTTTTGCTTTGTTGAAGGGCTTTCTTGAGTTGAGCAAAGCGATTTTAGCAAAGGTTGATTTTGCAGAGGTGATAATGCCCTGCAAAGGGGTAGCATGACCTATAGCACCTTAAATAACTTGTATAACTATTTTGGGAAACAGTTCTGGGAGTAATTTAGCTATTTTTGTCTATTATCTATCCATTTATCTCTTTATCTCTATTTTTATCTGTTTTATCCAGAAGCAGCACTCGGTCCAGGCACGGAGCTATTTCAGCTGCTGTAGTTCAGCTGAGTTTGATGGGAGCCACGACTTCCCAGGAGTCACTTCAGGGCTCGTGGTCAACAGCCTAATGGGGATTTACCAAATTACCTCTCATCGGCCAAACTGCATCAGGTTGCTGTAAACAGGGTAATTCAGCCCCAACCTCCCTCGCTGAAGGCATTACCTCTCACTGGGGCTTGCATTGCTCTGGGCCTCCCCATCCTCTCCGCGATGGAAGCAGAAGAGCGAACATCCCTCCCCAAAGAGTTCAGATCATATGGGAAAACCGCAGAGAGTGTGGAGGGATCTCGGCGTACAAACGTGTGGCACCTCTTCAAAGCTCCCGCACAGAAGCTGTTTACACTGTAAATAAACAGACACAAGTAGCGGGTGCAATCCTTCTCCTCACGCTCCACTCCTCTGGGGGAGAAAGGCAGCTCCAGAAGTGCCATGCCCGAGCGCAAGGGCAGCAAAATCCTCCTTGTTTTAGTTTTGGGGTGTGGTGGAAGGAGCCCTCTGAAATAAACTGAGCAAAAATGTGCCAAGGAGGCTGGAGGAGTGAAATAGCAGGACCTCGTTTTAACCAGCAGGTTTTCAGAGGAGGCACGCAAGGGTGATGTGGGTTTGCTCCAGCCATCCAGTGCCCAGGCATGTCCGGCTCCTCTGCTGGCATGGTCAGCGCTGAGGAGCTCTGGGAAACAGGGGCAATTCGAGGCTGGCTGGCACCGTCCATCCCTCCCAAAGCACTGGATTCCAGGAGGGACAAAGCAAACTTCGGGTGAGCAACAAGTGAATCATTGACTTCTGCCTGATTATTAGAGAAAATCTGGACTGGGATGACAGGTTTAGTGAGTCTGAGAGTTTCTGCTGCAGGTACCGGGCTGCAGCGCACTCACATGGGTACAGCTTTCACCCAGGCTACCAGGGCATCCTGCATGCAGGATCCCAAAAAGCAGCCCTGAGCAAGGGAGGAGAGAGGAAAGGTTTTGCCCAGACCGGGTGGAGAGAGGAGGAAGGAAAGGAAGAAAATGGCCATGTCCTAGTGATCGGGAATGTGTTACTGGCTGTTGGACAAGAAGAATGTGCACATTCCCACACACAGAGCAGCACCCATCCCTGGAGAGGGCAAACGGGTGCCCACCTAGTGTCCTGAGCACCCAGCAGGTGAGGAAGCAAGGACAGAAGCACCACAGAGTGCTGTCTGAGCACCCACTCAACAGAGGTGCGTAGAGAATCTCCCATGGGTGACCCTTTCAGCCACAGGACAACTCTGTGACATTTCTCAGGGCTTTCAGAGCTACCAGTCCCTTTGGCTTAGCTACCCAGCATGCTGGTGTCAGGTGTTGGAGGAGGGAAGCAGAGCATGCCTGACCATGAAAGCAGCATGAGACCTTCATACGATCAGGGATGCACAGCAGCCATTGGAGCTGTGTGCCCAGACCAGGATGTGGAGCAGCTCTGCAGGGTCCAGCAGCACCCGGTGGTTTGGGTGGCACTAGCTGGAACAGTCGTTTCAGCCACCAAAGGCACTTTCTCCTCCTGTCCAGCCCTGTGGGGTTAAACTTTCTTCTGCCAGGTGCTCTGTGGTTGGGGCAAGGCTTGAAGAGGCTGGGTGGTGGTGGGCAAGAGGGACCCAGGGAGCAGACACCTCTCTGGCAGTCGTGTTATAAAAGGCCCTGGCTTGCCCAAACAAGTATGTGCCTTTTGTCCTCGGCCCTTGCTGGTGGGTACCTCTGTGGTAATGGAGGCAGCTCCAGGTGCCCTCATGGTGGCCAAGCCTTGGAGGCTCATGAATGACCAACACTCTCCCATGGTGCATGGCAAAGCCATCCTCTGCCTGTCTCCAAATAGCAAGACTTTGGGTCAGGCTGCCCCAGGGCTTGCTGGCAAGTCTTGGAGAGCTGAGGTTGGACTAAGTAACCTCCAGTAGTCCACCTGAATTTTCCCATGATCTGAAGAATTTCCCTGTGACTGCAGGAGCAGCTAGATGCACATCATGTGCTGTTCTGTAATGAAGCTGTATCCAAAACTCCTCCAGACAGAGCTTGGGTCATACTGTCTCTTAATATAATGACGCTACCGTCCCAACCGGTGCAACAGGATCCTGTCATAAAACAAACGTTACCTGGTAGAAGTATGGGAGAGTTAATGCCCAGGTCCATGGATGGGCTTTCACAGGAAGTCAGGCACCGTTGTGTCTCCAGGCATAAGAACCTGGTCCCACTACATCCTGAGGACATACTGCCAGGTCAGGAAGACACCTTGCAGGTCTGCCTACAGCTTGCCCATGCAGTTCCTGTTCTCCAAACCAAGCTCCAGCCATGGCCATCCCCACCCCTGGGTGTTTATTTCCACCTTGCCTGGTGTCACCCAATTCCCTCTCACTCTTGCCCCAAACCGTTTCTGTCATGGGGCTGGTTCAAGGCATCTCAGCTGGGCAACCAGAAGTGGCCAGAGGATGAGGTGCGTTGACGTTGTGTGTTCCTACTGGGGGAAGAGGGGAAGCAGGGCAGGATGATGACAGTACAGCTGGGAGAGCGGAGGTGACTGCTTCTGCTGCTTCTGGATGGCTGAGAGGCATAGGGATGGGCAGAGAGAGCTGCCAGTGGAGGGGTCCCAGCCCACAGCTCCCACCCGCCATCAGAACAGCACCATGGACCCCACAGCTGCAGGCTGGGGGCTTTTCACCAACTGAGCACCCAACCGCTCCCATTGCCAGGGCCTCTGTGTCCCCCAGTGCCGTCCTCAGCGCTGCCTTCCCCATTGACAAGGGACCACTAGTGACGAGATCCCGCGTGCTTTTATTTGTGCGAGCTTTGCCGAGATAATTGCCAGCAAACACCGTAGCTTGATAAGCAAAACATTGGCAAGCTGCAATTTCTAAAGCATCTTTAGCTAAATTTGTAGCGGTTGTCTCCAATTTGCAGTCCTGTTTGTGTCTGCGAAGGAGACACAGACTTTCTCAGCTCCCTTCTCATGTTCCCACTTGCCTTGCACAGCCATGGAGGTAGAAGGAGGATTCCCCTCGCTTTATGCAGCTTGGCTTTGACTGAATAGCTTCCAGTTACCTTGAAACCTAATCTGCTTTTGAACTCTTTTTAAGTCAGTTGCATTCTTGGAAGGAGATGAGCCTGCGAACTTGTATCATCTGATGCGAGAGATAACAGCGCTGCAGAACCCACGCCCAGTGGCAGGCACAAGCCAGAAAACATCTGCACCTGCTCCCGTGGAAAAAGCACCCGGGTATTAGAGGAGGTGATTTGCCTTTCATGAGTTTGGGGATGTTCATTCCAGCAGGGAGCTTCTCAGGGATGTCCTGGCTGCCTGCTCTGGGACAACTGTCCATCGGTCCTGCGTGAACTCCGGGACATGCAGCAAGGCAAAACAGGATGTGAAGGTTTCCAGATGAAGATGATCTTCATAATTTGCTTTTTTGGGGTGGTCTGGTGG
>NW_010400731.1:29015-38111 GCF_000710305.1 Buceros rhinoceros silvestris | reverse complement strand
GGAAAGAAGCTGAAAGTCCTGCCCCTCCTTAGATCCAAGATTCTCAAGCTTTTCTATTCCTCTTGCCCTAAAATAGGGACTGAGCAAGAAGATGTGCTCAGAATTAAGCGCTGTCTTTCTTGGCAGTGCCAGCAGCTACCCAGGGCCACCAATGGCCATGGAGGGAGCCCAAGAATCACATAATTTGTAGTGATAACAGTGACCCTTCTTGGAGCGATGGTCTTCTCCCAGTGTTGTCCCCATATCCTGGTCATTCGGTTAAGGTATTAATCTGGGTAGTCTGTCCAGTTTCCTGCACTGATTTACATCCCTATGGAGTCCAAGTGTCTCTGGTAAGATTCTGAGCTTCCGTCTAGTGGATCTGAGGGTTTGGTGTTCAGCTCTTCTCCTCCACATGGAGCCAGCAAGGGAGCAAGCAAGGAGAGACAGGACTTGTGTGAAAGAGGCAACCAGATCTGTTTGCTCTCACCCATTCCTACACCCAGACTGGCTCTGAGAGAAAATGGTGGCCACTGCCTTTGGTCTTCGCCATGGAGCAGAGGAGCATCAAAAGAGAGAAGGGCTGGAGAAAGAGAGAAAAGCTGCTGCATGTAGCGTCAGGAAGAAGAGCTGGATGCTAAGCATGAATCAACCAGCACACCCAAGGGCGAAGATCTGGGCCCTGGGACTCCTGCGGGGAGCTGGGATGACACCACCTTTCATGTGTCTTCTGCACTCCACCATGGCTCCTTGGATCCTCAGCTTCAAACACAGCTGCTTATCTTCCTGCATTACTCAGTGTTTCCCTGCGTGTGCTCTAATGCATCTTCAAAGCACAGCGCTCACCACAGTGAACAGACCGGTTGATTAAACTAGAGCAACTTCTAATCATCAGTGGTAGTGACTGAGAGGGCTGAGGAGACGTTTTGGGGTAGATGGGAATAAAATTGCCGTAACATTGCTTATCGTCAGAGCCGTCCAAGGCGATACCTGTAACAACCCAAGAGTCTTCTGTAAGGTCTCACCCTTGGAGAAGCAGAGGAACCTCAGCAAGAGCAGATGTGTACTAATGGGTTTTCCTTTTTTAGTAGTGTTATTCCCACTGGGATATTAAAGAGCTACCCCAGAGCATCTGGGCAAAGAGCTAATTCCCCCCAAAACCAGGGTGGTTCATCAGCCCAACGCATTCGCTTTGAGTTGCTCTCAACACTTTGAATGCCAGATGCAGGTTTCAAATTGTAACAGCGAGGGCAAGCAAGAGGAAACAACCAGCCCTTTCACCCCTCAGAATTCCTTTGTTTATTTAAAAAAAAAATCACAAAGACGTGGTGAAAATCTAAATTCCAGTTCCAGAGGATGTGTGCAAGCCCCCAGCTGGAGCAAAATTGGGTTCTCGACAAAAACAGGCTCTCAGTCCTGGCGCCTCCTGCCTGCTGGTGGTGCTGGGGAAGGATTTTTTCTCGTCATATACATTTCTCGAGCCATGGCACTGCTGTTCATTTTCTCCTTCCTCCAAGACAGCTGAACTTGCCCTTGGCCATGATGGAATGGCATCAGGGCCCCCCCCACCAATGACTGAAGAGGAGTCTCTTTGTCAAGCAACCCAGCTGTGGTCACATGATGGTTGTGGGGCTATGGGAAAGGAGGTGAGTGGGAGTGGGACCGCCGGCTGCCAGAACAGTTCATACAGCCCACAGCATGCTCCTGCCCACATCTGAGGAGCTGCTGGGAAGGCGAGCGAGAAGGAGGGAGCTGCAGACCAGATGCATGGCTCTGGTGGGCCGTCTCCAGCCTGCAGGCCATTGGGAAGGCGCCTGCACCAACGCTGCCGGCAGCTGCTCTTTGATAGGTGCCGAGCAGCGAGATCCTGCATGGGAGAGAGAGCGGTGAGGTGATCCAGTCCGGGAAGTCGTGACTATCTTTGTTCTCCTCCTACCTGATTGCAGGATGACTCATCCCCTCCAAACCAGCGAGGCTATTTCTGACACGAGGTGCTACTTGGCGTGAGTAAAGATGGAAAAGCCTGCCCCATAACTTGGATGATAAAAAGGATAATAATTATGCTTTATATAGCAGACTTACAAATAATGGCTTGCTTCTTCGGCTGTTCAAGACCACACACGCTTTTTTTTTTTTAATTCAGGGGGAGAGGTGTGGGGGGTTAATTTGGGACTTTTTTAGCTGGAACAGGAGATCTGTGTGGTCCCGTAGGCTCCTGTATAATAATTCTTCTAGCTTAATATCTTTTGATCTCTAAGTTATTCATCAGCCCTGAATAACACACTGCTTGACAGTCAGAACTTTTTACTGGTGAAACGGTGGCTCATTTCACCTTCCAACCAAAGCAGGCTCGATGCTGCACTTCCCTGGTTTCTGCAGGAACCCATGGGCAGGTGTCAGGTACATGAGGAGAAACGGGATAGTGAGCAGAGACAGGAAGGAAGGGGAAGAAGAAAAAGGCGAGAGGTCAACAAAGAAAAGTACAAATTAGGAACAAAATTAAATTAAAACCAAATTAAGAACAAAAAGGAAAAAACAGCCCCCAAAAGTGCTGGAAAGGTAACAATCGGTAACAGTTTGGGGTTTTTTTTACCTATTTAAATAAAAACAAAAGCGGAAGAAGGTCTGAAGTCAGGGCAAGGGAAGCAGAGTCATTCCTAGGCATCCAGTGACTCCCTGCTCCAAGTCCCCACAGGCAGGAGATAATGGGCACAGGATAAAACACAGTCTGCAGGAGAAAGTGGCCACGGCCGAGGAAGTGGGCTGAGGTGCTCCAGTCTAGGGAACCAGATTGTCTCATCCTGAAAAAGCTGTCAAGAGGGAGAAGGCACAAGTGAAGACCACCTCAAGCTGAAGAACAGCCCAGGCTGCCTGTGTTTGATCAGGCAGGGACGTGGTCTGTCCAGCCGAGCCCTCTGCTCTGGGAAAAACAGCGTGGCGACTGCCGGGGCATGGTGAGCGAGCTCCTCTGGAAAAGGTAGGTGCTGCCATGAGCTATCAGCACCTGCCGTGAGCTAGTTACCAGCAGCACGTTGATAAGTGAACTGATCTCAAAAACTGGGGGAAGAAGGAGAGGCACAACCAGTCTGGAAGAAGACATGGCTAGCAGTACATAAAAACTGTATTACCCCAAGGACAGGGATGCAAGAGGTGGGGTGGCACTGAAGGGCACAGAAGGCAAGCTGACACATTTAGGGTGGCATTCATCTGACCTTGTGCCAGTTCTCTGAAAGTAGAAAGGCCAATCCCACTCTAGAGCCAGTGCAGAGAGAAAGGCAGGTCCAGAGGGTACTTTTCTCCACCTATGATGTGTGTCTGACTTTTCCATGACTGCAAGTCACGGCAGAAATGAAACTCCCCAGCAGAAGCAGCAGTAATAGCTATGACCACACATGTACCATGTAGGAGAGCATCATGCAAGCCCGTGTAGAAGGGAAAAACTGGTGCTTGCTCTAATACCCTTTTTTCCCTACGGAGAGGCACTGGCAATGCACGACAGGACACATGGCAGGGTGCAATCACAAAGTCACAGAGGCCCCAGGGCACCGCTGGCATCTCTGCAACAACCACTTTAGGAAGAGGTGGTCACACAATGGTGCTTGCCCACACTGGGACATGGAAGTGCGGGAGACCACAGCAATACAGCGAGGTGCTGGCTACCCCGGGTGGCAGCAGGAGATGGCTAACCAGCTTGGTGTTGGCTGCTGGCACACCTCCAGCTCACTGCAGTAGGGATTTTGGGTTTCATCATCGAGTCTAGTTGGGACAGAGTGGTGATAATCCATCCTTGGGTCTCCTACCTGTGCTGCTGTAATGTTCGAGGAGCATTTATTCCCTGGCAAATCTGGAAGGGGGAATGACTCTTCCAAGGCCTCTGCACCTCATGTAATACTGTAGCCCCTACTTCATCTGTCCCAGCCAGGAACTCCATTAACTCCATTACTAGCTGAAGGATGACAACTCCCTTCTTTCTCCCTGGGTGCCCATGTTTATCTTGTGGGGTACGAAGAGATCAAAAGAAAGTGAAAGGAAGGCCGTCTCATGGCATCTGTAACAAGGTCACCTTGGTTCTGACCTGGGGGACCAACTGCTCCCAGGCTGAGAGCAGAGATGTTGGGAAAGATTCTGCAGTGTTTGGTGTCCACCACATGTGTCTGTTCAGGCTGAGACCTATCATCTCCAACAAGAGTCTTGGGCTAGCAGCAGGAAACAGCAAGCAATTTCTCGTGCCTGGGAAGCAAGGGCATAGATGCAGAGTTCAGAAATACAGTCCCAGTGAACTGTGGCCACCGTTGGCGAGCTACCCAAATCAGAGTTTCTTTCTCCAGGTTTTAACTCCATCCTTGCAGCACAGTAGACAGGTCAAAGCCTGCTTTGAAGCGAAACCCAGGCTGTAACCTATATGCCCAGGCAGGCACACGTCCAGGTTCACACCATGCATTCGCCCTGTCTCTCAGGACTGGTGTGTGGACAGTTGGGATGAAAGCTTTGGTGGAAGAGTCAAAGGTGCGTGGGAAGCGTGCTCCTCAGGAAAGGGGCCAGCAGTACAAAGCCTGCAGTGTAGCCAGGTGGCAAACACCGGCGGGCAAACTGGCAAGAGCAAAAGCAGTCCAGCGCTGGCGAGCAGGGCCGGCGAGCAGGAGCTGAGACTGAGCTGCTGCGTGGGGATGGCTGTAAGCAGAGCTGCTCCAGCAAAGCCCCTCTGTTGCACCCCTCGGATGTGGTGCTTTGGCAACACCAACCCACGCTGGCACTGGGACAAACCTAACAGCAGGCAAGACAGTTGCAGCATCCCGAAGCCAGCAAGAGCAGGGCCGTGCTCTGCCTGCTGCCCACGGCAGGGGCTTTGCAAGAAGCCTCACCTCGCACTTGCTGTCCTATCCCAGGGCTACCCAGGAGCAAGGTCTTTGTGAAAGCGCTGGGAGGGGAAAGGCAGAAAGGCAGAGATGCTTCCCAGTCTGGATATGGGAAACCTGCAAGGTTATTGGTTTAAATATTTTGGTTTGGGCAGGAAAATTAAAGATGAAGAGCAGAGCACGGTATTTAGGCGTGGGTTAGAAAGGAACAGTAAATAATGTGCAAGAATGTAGGTAGAAACTGGTAGAAAATGATTGACTGTGACGAATGACAAAGGCAGCTGAAGGCAGGGGAGAGCTCTGGGTCTGGGTCTGAGCAGCAGCAGGAGGGTTGCAAAGTGAAGCCAGGTGGAGCTGGCACGCTGGCAAATGTGTTTGTGCCCTTCAGACGCAACAGTCTACAGCTGGGACCCTGGTGCTAGTTTTCTATGGGGAGCTTGAGGGTGGTGGTGGGGTGTAGAGGCTTGAACTGGGGGGTCTGCACCTCTAAGGAGTGAAGATAAACTGAGCAATGGGGTCAGTGGTGGGGACAGTACTGGCTCAGCATCCCTGAGACTGCTCTGAAACTGGTGGAAACACACATGGGAGAAGTTGAAGCTATAGCTAAAATCTGCCCCTCCTGTCATCATCAGGGACCCCAGGAAAGTGATTTTAACCTCAGCTGAGAAGCAGACTCTTTGGCTAAAAATCTGTTCTCTTAATAGAGTTGTTGAGATGCCCTCAGGTATCTGCCCCAGCCCTCAGCTGCTGCTCCAGAAGAGCACCCGTCTCTCATGGAGACATAAGCCAGCCCTTGAGGATGTCTCAGACAACCCAGCACCTCTCAGATGGCCTCAGGTGCCACATGTGGTTGATACAATTTGGCCCTCAGAGTCAGCAGATATGCTGGAGAAAGCTCACATGGCCCAGACAACTCGATCATAGAAAAGTCCCCACAGTTAGGGATTTATGCCTCAATTCTGGGTCCAAACAGATTTGGAGTAACTCCATGCTCCAGTGTGGGAAGCTTCCTCCAGCTCATTAGTGACCTGCAAGATTTCTCAGTCGTATCAGTGGCTGCTAGCAACTGGCTCTTGCACAAGCAAGACCCGAAGTTTTTAAGCAAAGCAAAATTCGTATCTGCAACACTAAATCCCCGTAAGACAACAAGGGAGTTGATGGGTCAGACAGGTGACTTTTTCACAGGTGTAAATCAGCTTCGCTACGTTCAAATGAAGGCAGTCACATCAGCTTACACCTGCGGGAAAAGTGGACCCAAGAAGCTTGATAGGAAAGCTACTTCATCTGCCGTGACTTCCCTTTGCAAAGTGGGTCATACGGCAGGTCATGGAGTGCAGGGCTCAGGTGCAATGTGATGAGAGGCTCTTCCATGCCCGTAAGAAACCTCTATCTAGAGAGATTTTAATAACAACTGCCTTGCAAAAGGGTCGTACTGCTGTGCAGCAAACATCCTCGTTCAGTCTGTAAAGAGGATCTGCATTTAATCCTGGTGCACCGGCTTTCCTGTAAAACCAGCCTCCTAGGAAAGACTAATGCGGAAGAAGATGCAATCAAGGCAAGCCGGTGGAAAGATAACCCATCAATTACCCAGCGGCTTGGGATATTCCTTCAAAGGCCCATTCAATTAGACACCCGATTTGCATGTCTTTCCCATTTGCTGTAGGTACTCATTAGGGGCACTTAAATACAACCCTGACTGCAGCCCCACAAAGCCTTGGGTGGATGCTTTCGAGAACCTCATTTTAGTTTATCAGAGTTGTCAGAAGTTGCAATTACTTTAGAGCGAGAAACAAAGTGCTTTATCACTCCTTTGAATCTGCTGGAATTAACACCCCCCCCCTTGCAAAAATCAGCGTCTTTGCAGTCTTTAAAGATTCCAAAGATCAAGATCTCTTAAGTCCCATCAGAAAGACAAGCACGGTGACACCCAAACACCAGACTGACATGTGGCTCAACAGCACCCTTTTCCTCCTCTTTACTAGATTTGTGCCGTCCTGGTCAATCAAATCGATTGGATTGCCATCCCGGTCTGTGTTGACCCACACCACTGTTCAGACTAAGCCAGGGGCAGCTGCTCGCCCTGCAGAGAGAGACCAGGGCTGGGTCCTGCCTGTCCTTTGCTGCAGGATCTTGGGGGGGTTGGCAGTGGAGAGGGGACCGCCCTGCAGTCCCTGCACAACAGGTCAGTCCTGTCCTCTCGGCCTCCCTTCCTCAGCTCTGCTGCTCTGTCCGAGCCTGCGCCCTCCCTCCCAGTTCTTTAGGCTGAGCTGCTATTTCCACATCACCTAAGATGAGGAGTTGGGACTGGAGCGCCATGTGGACCCCCACTCAGCTGCAGTCAGATGCGTGGCTGAGAGATTGGAATCTCAGAAAAAGTGCACAACCCCACCAAGCTTGGCCCATGGTTGGGACATTCATGCTGTCTCTCTCTCATGTGGGTGCTAATCTCTGCCTACATCAAATCTACCAGGAAAGTGCCCAGGAGTTTATTTTCCGATAAGATGCAGGAACTGAATGTCCTCAAGTCTGCCTTCCCCCTTGAAAATTTACCTAAAGTTGGACCAAAGCGTCGAAGAGTGCTGTGGAAGGAGAGGGTTGAGAGCTGACAGATCCTTGAGGAAAACAGCTGAAAAAAAAAAAAAATCACCCCTCCCTTTCTCCTTCCCCCCTTTGGCAGAGCAACACAAGCAGACGCGGTGTAGACACAGCTGTACCTGCAAGGGCTTTGGTCAGCGCAGCATGTGTTATCGTGGGAGGTGGCGCAGCAAAACACGCTCTGGCAGGAGGAATCCTTGCAGCATTGCCGCAGCCTTGGACAATATTTGTCCTAAGTTTGCACGGAGACAGCCCTTGGGTCGGTGAGGACGATTTCACGTCCCCAGGCATGCCAGCGCAGAAGACCTGGGCAGGCATAAGGGCTGTGCACCTCCTCCTAACACAGTGGCACCCCCTCCCTGGCAGGGCAGGATGGGTGCAGGAGGCATGAAAGAGTGACCCCAAAACCCCATCCAGGCTGGTCCCACCCAACCCTTTGTGCTTCCCATGTGCACCAGCATCCCAAACAGACGCAAGAAAGCAGGAGGTGTTTTAAAAGAAGAAAACCATGTTATCCTTATCCCAGCCTTTGATTTCTGCTTGGACGTTCTTCTACTAAGTACAAAGGTAGCGTCTCTAATGAGATTACATATTATAGTCGGCGAGGAGCTGTTAAAGGGCTGTTTCTAATGGGATTAAAATGTATAGCACCCAGTTATAGCCGTAATTGCCTTACGCCCCTAAGGAGAGCCTGTAGTGTAAACTGAAGGCAGGTCAGAGATTCGGCGCGCACTGCTTCGCTTCAGTGTCTTCTGAGCTGCTTCCCTGTTTTCCCTTTTTTCCCCTGTCTTGGATGAAGAACAAAGAGGGAGAAGATTTAGCAGAGTGTCAGGAAGTGACTGCAGGCTAATCCCTCTGCTGACACTCCCCAGCACCAGGGGGAAGTAACTGAGATCAGCCAAATTGGCATATCAAAAGCCTTCTAATTATGTCACTGGTGGCTTGAGCCAATTCCTAACATTCTTATTCATGGAGTTTCCAGCACGAGAAAACCCTTCTTAATCGGAGCTGCTGTTTTGCAGGCGGTAATGTCATGGATGGGTTTCTTTTTGTTGGTGCTGGGGACACCAGGATGGCTCCCCACTCGCAGGCTGCAGCCCCGTGAGGGCAGGACGCGGCAGGGCATCTCCTGGTTGCTTTTGTGCAGCAAAGTTTTGTCATCGTAGGTGTATCACCTAAAAAATAAAATCAAATCCCTCCTACCCATGCACTTGCACTTTGGCTGTGGAGAGCTCAGCCCAGCTTCGCCAAAAAATGACGGTGTGTCAGGAGAGATCCTGCCTCCCTGTATGTCCACCCGAGTTTGTGCTGCTCAACACCAACCACTATGCCACCAAATCCCACTCGTGCACCGTGCAGTGACCTTCCGGTGTTAAACCCACCACGGCCAGTGTTGAAGTAGCTTGTCCAGCTCCAGCTCAAGATCTAGCTCTTCACCAGATGCTCTTCAACAGCTCCTGGCCCCAGGTTTGAATTCCTTGCTGCCATCCCAGTGCTAGCAAAGCCGAGGGTCCATGCCGGATGGCACGTGGGAAGTGCCCACGGCCATTGAGCAGTCAGCAGCGAGGACAAAACGAGACCAAGGGCATACTGGCAGCTGGTGTCTGTCCTACCTGTTTTGCCACACACTCCCTCAAAACAGGGACAGCCAGCTGGCTCAAAGGGA
>NW_010400731.1:20854-28947 GCF_000710305.1 Buceros rhinoceros silvestris | reverse complement strand
AAGAGTTTAAAGCAGTAGTAATGCTCGGTTCGTAGGTAGCACTTTTCATCTGCAGCCTCAAATCTCTTGACAAACACTGCTTGCAGTAGCAGAGATCTGAAAAGAACAAAGGAATTGGGATGGTGCCCATCTTGCTCCTTTGTAATATGCAAAGAGGGCCAGAAATCACTTTGTTCATATTAGAGTTTATGAATTTTTTTTCTAAGGTATTAGAAATGTAGATCTTCATTGCTCAAGAGAAAACAGTACCTCCATATCATGGAGCACATACTGAGCAGGTGACACTTGAGCAAACAGGGAAGTGATTTGTTCTCCAGCGACTTAAATCACCACCTTTTGTACCTTTCTGTTGTTGTTGTTGTTGTTGTTACAACTCAAGAGCCTGCAAAACACTTGGGAGCAAAAAGCTTTCTGGTAAGACCTCATCACGGCCACGGCACCATCACTGCTTGGCTGAGCTGAGATGCCCCAGTCCCGGCTGAGATGCTGAAGCTGCTGTGTCCAGCGGGGCCCGAGCTGCACATGGGCTGTGCAGGGCATCCAGGCAGGGCACGGGACAACAGGGCTTTGACAAGCTTTCAGTGCCCTCTACCTTTGGCACCTCTGTGAGGTTGGGGTTTGAGTCCGTGTTCGAAAGAACCACATGGGGGATTCAAGTTTATTGTTGTGGAAATCACCTTTTAAACACTTTTTTTAACGATGCAGGAAAACGTTGGTCTATCCAGGACCAGCACTCAGCCCTCCCAGCTCCTTGAATAGGGTCTGCTCTGATCAGCAGGCTCTCCTGCCTCCAAAGACATCCTCCTTTAACCCTCATGAGACACATTCCTGGAAAACACTTCCCTCTGACTCCAGCATTCCCAGCACCGCTCCAGACCATCAGTGCAGCCAGGGAAGGGGTGATGATTCATACTCCGAGAGCCTGTTGGACCCGCGGGCAGCTGGCCAGGGTGCCCAGCAGACCCAGAGATGCAGGTGGTGACTCCAGGCTCCCTCTGCCCTCCCCGGCCCCCGAAGAAGAAGGCGAAGCTCTCCCAACCTACGCAAGGCAGGGCAAAAATCTGGCACCCACTTACTGCCCCGCAGCGCTCCATCAAAGGGGCTTGGTCCAGGGAAACGTGCGGAGCAGAGCGTAGTCCCGAGGTGGCTCTTGGGGAGCGTGGGAGTGAAATGACAGGGTGCCAGCCATCAGCGGGGCATCTGGGCTGAGAGGGTCCCTGCCGACATTGGGCAGAGATGAGCTCTGTCTTCCTCGGCGGCAGGAGCAGGGGTAGAGAGGGAATTGATTGCAATGGTCCTGAGGTGAGAGCCGTGGGGACAGAGGTCTCTTGAAGCCACCAGGGTGGTGGCCAGACCTGGGACCTGACACAGGTTTATAGCAGAAGACAGCGCGGACCATGGCTCAGCCACATCCCATTTTTTTCCCAGTTAATGTTGGCCATTTTTCTAGCCCAACTGCTTGGGATGAAGATGGGGTACGCGAGTAACATCTCCTCTTGCATTGCACACCTGGGAGAGGAGAGGATATAAGATCCTGCCTGCCTCAAATCTCATCAGCGCTTCACTGAAGGGACGTGAAGCCAGAAGCAGGGGACTGGTGACACTGGGGACATGTGGAACCCTTTACCCAAGCACCTCTTGGCTAATAGGACAAGACAGGGATGGAAGAGGAAAACAGGCTTCAGAAGGAGGAGGGACAGAGGACAGACACCCGGATGCCGAGCACTGAGCTGCACTGTCAGCCCCATCCGTCCATCTGTCTGCCTGACCTCCTGACAGTGGTTACCAAACTAAGGTGAGCCAGCAGAGGGGACACCCCCTTCACAACCCAGAGTGCCAGCACAAGCCCTCCCTCCTCCACAGAAGCTCCTCCACCAGAGCTCAAGCTGGAGATGCTCAGGGCAAGGGGACTCATTTCCACCCCTTCCCTCTGGGGAAGCTGGAGCAGAAAGGAGCCACCCCGGCTCCCGAGAGCTGGTTCCCTCAAGATGCCGACGGGCAGAGCCGGGAGCCCAGCCAGGGCCCGCGTGTGCCATATGCACGCTCCATTCCCTACCCCAGGCTTCGTGTCCGACTTGCCTCCCCCAACTACGGCATCACCTGCCTGTTTATATGGGAGATTTGAAAGCTGTTACCTCCAACTCTTTTTATACCTTGGTCTAATCTAGATACTGTTAATGATATTTACTTTCAAGGCACTCACCTTAGATTGGCTTTTCAACATCTAAATTAAGCGTTCCATCCCAGTCTTTGATATCATGACGGCACTTCAGCTACCTTTGATCATATCTACTAAGTATTCTCATTAGTAATCAACATTACTTACTTAAAATAAACACATGTTTTCTTGAAGCTTTGTGGTTACGCTTAATCAGCCGCAAAAATTCCCCTTAAGACGGTTTGTATCATTCAAGGGCATTTGCGTCCATAACCCTGTAAATCGTTGTTTTCCATGCGCTCTCCAAAATGCTGTCTGCCGAGATTTGACTTTCCATTAAAAGGATTTGATATCCCTAACATCCCCCCACCCCACCCCGACCAAACCGTGGTTCGATACTGCGGGGAGAAGCGCGGGAGAATGGCTGTAAGCGAACTCCGTCTTTCTCATGCCGGACCATCGGCTGTGGCAGAGGGCAGACAGCGGCTCTTGTGATGCCGAGCCTGACCCCTGACTGCCCAGCAGCGGCGAAACCACCCAAGTCATCGCAGCACTCGTCAGAGAGATAACTGGTGGTGCTTTGAGTGGGAGGCAGGTACCGCTGGGTTTGTACAGGGCCTGTGCCCTCAGACCATGCCCTATGGTTTAGACAACACAGGTCATTACAGAGAAGGTCCCTCTGACTGCAGAAATTGGTGAGAAGCTTCGGTGAGAAATTTTGGGTGAGCTGTGTGTGAACCAGCTGCTATTGCTGCACCCTGGGCAAATAAACTCTGCCTGGCTCAGGGTCCTGCATCCGACAGGCTTCACACTGCTAATGAGCAGCTTGGAGCATGAACAGCCCTGACTCACCCCGACTGCATCTGAAGAAGCCTCCAGGGGAGGCAAATAGCTGCCTCGCTTCTGCCCCCAGCTCTGAATGTGCCCCTGCGCCCCCTTCCACCTCCTCCCGCTGTTACTGCTGGTCTTCCCCCCTGTTCCTTGCCTCCTCCCTTGGAAGCCCCATACAGGTGTCCCGGGTCTTCGGGTGGCCCCAGATCCTCCAAATCCATCAGCAGCCACTCACGGTGGGGGATGGCAAAGGAGGTGGACACGCAGGAGATAGTGATGGTGATGCTGGGCTCCCACCAGGGCTTCTCCAGCCCCCACTGTCTCCGGTGAGAGAGGACTGCGCCGCCTCCCTGCCCTCTGGGTGCAGAGGGATTAGGGACACAAAAAACCCTGCCAGGGGGGATTTTACAGGGTCTAAATCTTCCCTGCTGCTGATAACACTTCCTCTGGCTTCATCCCATCCCCTCCGGCCTTTGATGTCAACTGGAGGCACCAGGTCTAAAACAGCCACTGCTGTTGATTAGACCTAATTAGTTCCTAATACCCTCTTAAATCCCATTTTAAAAGGGAGCCATTCAGCACACCCAGGGCTGAGACAGCCCTGGCTGAAGGCTACGTGAAGGGGTGCTCCAACAAAAGGAAGGAGAGTGCTGGCCAGGTAATTCAGCACTGCGCGGTGGTGCTGGGCAGCTACCAGCACTCACATCATCGGCTCGCACAGGCTGGGCAGGAAGGCAGGCAGCATCTCACCGCAGCCGGGGCACCCCAGACCCGTCGCTTCTTCTCCACAGGGGGATCTCTGGTGTTGGGACCACTCATTTCTCTACTGAGAGGAGAAGCTGATGGGGGCAGGAGCCATCAGCGAGGTGAGGAGGAGGGAAGGGGATGAAGGATCTGGCAGCCCAGGAGCAGTGGGTCTGGTTTGACTCCCAAGAGCAATGTTTTTCTAACCAGGCATCTGTTAAATCAGTCTGTTGCACCAATACTCCTTGGGGGTCATCCCTTGGTTGGGGACTTGGTTACCCCCTTCACCCAACACACCTCTCATCAGCACAAGAGGGCTGAACACAGGCCTGAGCGATTAGGGCTCCGGTTTCGGAAGACACAATGAGGATGAAGAAGTCCTGTTTATCGCCTGCTCCAGTGCCACTAACCTTCGTGGCTCCCTGCCGCTCCATCCCCATCCCATCTCTTCCGTGAAGCGCAAGAGCTGGGAATGAGATATTCGCCAGCCTGGGCCTTTGCCTCAGCCACACGACCAACCTCCCGCCTTTAGGTCCAACTTTCTCTAGAAACCAGGCCCTCGTCCAAATTAATTTTCTGTATGTGTTGTTGGAGCGATTAGATCTGCAAATCAACACAGCCACAAACTGAATAATGCACCAGCGCCTGGCGCTGTCGGGGCAAAGCCCCAAGTTCCTCATCAAGTTCAGTCCTGCAGAGCCCATAACTAATGATTTTTCTCTCTTGGCCGGGAGTCAACCCTCTGTCTCTCACATGCACACACAAACATTGTACGTGTGCCTCGTTAGCATAGCGTGATCTGCAGATAAAGGGAGGCAGAGCGGGGACATTTGCATGACACGTCGCTCTCAGTGCCTGGCAGGAGATGCTGAGACCAGGAGAGACAATGGGATGTTGGAGAAGCGTCCCACCACCCCGTCGTATGGTGCCACCTGTCCTTCGGCCTTGCTGGGACGCTCTGCATTGCTGCGGGTCTCCTTATTGTCCTGTTACTGACAGCTGGCCCAAAGCACACGGAAGTCAGTGAAAGCCAAGGATGAGTTCAGTGGTCTGGCAGGTCCCAGGCTGGGACACCGCCACCCTGGCCACACATGCATGGAAGCAGAGAATGATGGTAGCTGAGAGAAGCTCCCCAAGTGTCAACTGATTGGATCCAGGGAGAAAAACCATGAGGGTACAAGATGCCTTTTTATTCAAGCATGCTCTGGTCCCCAAGGTTTCTTTGTTGGAGATGACCCCTGATGATAGGGTCCCGTCCCAACAAGTTAGGGTTTCCATCTACATTCACACCCTTCTCCAAGACACAAGGTGCAGGTGGGCTCTCCCACAGCCCACAGCCTTCCAGGCCAGAGACACAGCCCCGTTTGGGACACTCTGGGCATGCTGGTGGGGCACTGGGATGCTCTGCAGTGGGGAAGCCAGCACACAGCTCTGCCCTGCAGTCATACTCGTCCAGTCATAGTGCTGGGCCCACTCTCATGAGCTCTCCAGCCAGCTGGTGGGAGGCAGCAAGCCTAGACTAAAGGAAAGGAGGATATTAATCTTCTAACTTACCTCCTAGAAGCTACCTGAGACACATCAACAGTCCACAGCAAAAGACAGGATGCCCCAGAGGACCATCCTGTGCCAACTTCTGAGACGTGTCTAGGGAGGTAGGCTGAGTTGCCCCACGGACATGCGTATTTTGCTTTTAGTCAAGCGGGACTGGTGGGTGACATTACTCAGCAGTCAGTCTCTGCAACGCTGAGTTCTGGAGCTGAGCAGGTCCCTCAGCAACCTTTGTAGTCACCAAAGGCCCTCTGGAGGTGCAATTCACCCAGCCTGCTCACAACTGCTTTAAGACAAGATGAACTGCACCCTGCATTCCCCTGGCTGTACAGAGTAGATCTCCATCAACTCTAAAGGGAGCACTGCCTTTCACCTGTCTGCATTTAGTCATCTAGTCCCCACTCCTGGTGACTGAAGCTGGGTGAGATAAGGATCTGCATTAATGGAGGAGAAACCAGGGTAGGTGAGGCCGCCACGGCTGAAACAAGGAGAAAGATCAGCAAAATGGGCTTGGGGGTGAAAATATTGGTCTACCCTACAGGGATATCCCTGCTTGGATGGGATCTGTGCTGGTGACTGCTCAGGGCAAAGAAGACCTGGTGGACACCAACTCCCAGGACAGAGTGGGTGTTTAGACCAGCTCCTCAGTCCACCTAAAGCCATCTGTGGAGCGAGTGGCATGTCCCTGGACTCTCAGCACTGCCATACAATGACGCAGTGAGACAGAGTAGCTCGTGAGTTTAGCTTGATCTAGCTAACCTACCATCGCACCAACCCAACCCACCACACCAGTGCCAACCCAAGGGAGATGTCATTTTTCAGGACTATCACAACATTTGCTGGAGAAGCATCACCGTGAGTGGCTTGGACTCTCTGACATCTCTGTGTGGCAGATACATGATGTTTAATGCAAAGCAGAGCACCAAACCCTCCCTCCTGGTGCCCAACAGGGTGCTCTTGTGCTCAGCTATAGCTTTAGGTGCAACCACCAGCTGTATTACCCACCCCGTTACCCTGTTTGTCCAATTTCCTTACGATAGAACTACCATGCATCCGTTTTATCATTTGTGCTTGGTTGTCAGCCAGGTGTGATAACTGTATTATATAGGTTATCCTGTATATTAGACCTCCTAAACAGTCTGAGGTCTCCTAATCTGACACCAGCAGGAGCAGATCTACCTCCATCGGTTCCTTTTTCCCCATCCATGAGCTGGCTGTCACTGAAAAGGAGCCCCTCGGTGCTGCTGTTTCTACCGCAGCTCTTCTAAACACACTGTTTCAAGGTCCTTTCAAAGGGTATCACCTCAGCATGAAACTTGAGAAGGAGGTTGTTGTGTGGAACCCAAGTCCATCCAGCCCCTGCTTGTCCCCTTCCTTGTGACCATGCAGTGGCTCATTCAGCTGAACACTAACCCTGCAGGGCTTGGTCCCAGCTGAGTTGAAAAGGGTTGTTTCTACAAGGCTGGGACCTTGCGGTGCTGCAGGAGTGACTGCTGAGCCCATACAACCTGCCACCTGTGCCAGATGATGGGAGAGGAGAAGCACCACCCTGGTGTCCCCCCATCACTCCTCTTGTGCTACCACTCCACCTCCTGAGGTGGATCTAGCTCACAGCAGGAGGAAGGGAAAGGAGCACTGCAGGCGTGGCTCGTGCCAGCTTGCCAGGCAAAAAATCAGTGCGGAAGAATGTCCCTGCAAGTAGAACCTCACAGGTTTTCCTTGGGGCCTCTGCCCTCTGCAGAACTATCGCCCATATCACGCCCCAACCAGATGTTGCCACGCAGCAAAGGTTTTGGGTGAAGGTCTTCTGCTCTGGCCTGGCTGTGCACCGTGCACACGGCTACAGGAGGGACAGCCCGGGCTCCCCAGCTGAACACCCAGCAGAGACTGTCTGCTCCTCCCCCGGGCATCCATCGGCCACCACTCTGCTGCAGGAACCTGCGGGGACTTCTCCTCTCTCCATGGTTTTGCTCTGGGAAGCAAAGCTCTGGAGCCGGGCAGACAGAAGCAGGACATCTGAGAACCTAGGAGGGGCACAGCTTGCACCCACCGCTGGGTTTTCAGGGAGGACAGATTGAAATCGGTGTCCTGCCAGCAGCGAGTGTGCATGGCCATCCCCTTTCTGCAGGAGACAGAGAGGGACAGTTATCCCTGGCAGTCCCCATCTCCTGCTGTACGGCATCCAAGCAGTGTCAGGGACGTGCCCACAAGGCCCCGGCGTGCACCAGGACATGGCACGAGGGAGGTGGTCCCCAGTCAGCTCCTGACACAGGGAGCTCAGTGTGGAAGATGCTGCCCCGGGCCTGTCTCAGCCGCCCACTTGCCCAGCATCTCCTGGTACCCCACCAGGTGGCTTCTCCTCACAACGCCTTTGCTCCGCAGCGAGATCAAAAGGCATCCAACCCACTGATCACTCGGGTTTGTGTCGAGAGGCTCCCTGATTACCTCACCATTAGCTGCACCCATTAAACAAAATCCTAAAGGTTTTAGACGAAGCTGAGGTTTCAGATGAGAGGGCGAAGGAATGACTCAGAGCCTTTAAACGCCAAAGTCTTCTCCTCCGTCCTGTTTCTACAGCACCTAGCACGAGGGGTCCAGGTGCATGCCTAGGGCTCTGAAACACCGCCACAATTAAATAATAAGCGTAATAGCAGCTGTACTCCCACCAGCAGGGTTTCGTTTTATTATTTAAATATTCAGTTACGCTTGGTAGCACCTCGCGGAGGTGCAGTTTACTTCAGCGAGTAATGACCCCCTGGCTGGCCACTGGAAGCCCCCGTTGTAGCGCGGGTATGGCTGGGGGGGCCCGCGG
>NW_010400731.1:8038-20793 GCF_000710305.1 Buceros rhinoceros silvestris | reverse complement strand
GGCCACGGGCACCCACCGTTGTAGCGCGGGTATGGCTGGGAGCCCATCGGTGCACACCGGCACCTGAGGGAGCAGCCCTGGTGCTGGTGAAAGCAAGGACAGGGCAGGGGGCAGTGGCGCCAGGGTCCATGGGGCAAGGTTGGGCAAGGGGGTTTTCAGCTGATGTTAGAAGCTTACAGGGCCTATAAAGGTGGTGATCCCTGCCTCGGGGCTCGTTTGAATGAGCCCCCTGGCTGTAGGCATCTCTCCACTGGAGAGCATCCAGGGACAGTAGTCACAGCGCTGGAGCTGGGTGCAGGCAAAGGGGAGCAGGGAGAGGCGCAGAAGCTGTCGTCTCCTCCCTTTCCACCCGTAGAACCAGCAGCAAACATTGCATTTCAACCCTAAAACATAGCCCATACCAAACAAGCAGCACTGTGGTTGGGCGGCGCTGCCGGACGTTTGAGCTGATGATCATCGTTGACCCGCTGTTGGGCACTGACCCAGTGGGAAGGCAACTCCAGGAGGACACGTCTCCACAGGGACCTTAAGGACTCTCTGCCTAGCTCCTGGCATCAGCTGGCCGCAGCCCCTCATGGGCTCCGGGGGCTGATGGGGCTTCTGGAATGCAGTGTGCCCTCAGCCTGGTGCTGCTTCTGCCAGGTCCAGCTCAGGGTTGGGAGCAGTGGTGAGAACCACCTGCATTTATGGCAGAAGAAACAGTGCCATCTACTGACATTAATAACTTCATTCCTAGAAAGCGAGGGGCGGATGCTCACCTCCGTCATGCTGGTGGGTGTTTGGGGTCACGACTGCCAAAAAAATGCCCACACAGGGTCATGCTGATGGGGCAACCCCATGAGCGACCTGCACACAGGGCTGGGGCATGCAGGCAGCCTGAGATCCCCATGGACACCCAGGGTGGCCCTGTGGTCGGGACAGCCCCAGCTCGGGGGATGCAGACCCTGAGCACCCCTGGGAGAAGAGCTGGAGGGGAAGCTGCTCACTGCCACTCAACATGGTTTAATTCACATCTTGATGAATAGTGCTACATGCCCCCAACAGGCTGCTCTTCAAGGGTCATCCCACATCCCATACAAGTCCTTAGGACAGCTTTGTCCTCCCTGGTCTGTGGTCCTGCCTCCTCTGATCCTGTGGCATGCTGGAGGTACTGGGGCTCCTGGAGGAGTTACTGGAGAACGTCCCTCAGCTGGTATGGTGAGGGCTGAGACCTCATGACACCTCATCTCCTGTAGAAGTCACTGGGAGGTAACTGCATTCAGCACGATGGCCCCTACATGAGTTTCAGATGAGATATAAGGAAAACGTTTTTACACTGAGGATGATGAGACACTGGCACAGGCTGCCCAGAGAGGCGGTAGATGCCCCATCCCTGGAAACATTCCAGGCGAAGTTGGACAGGACTCTGAGCAACCTGCTTTAGTTGAAGATGCAAGGGGGCTGAACTAGATGACCATTAAAGGTCCCTTCCAACCCAAAATGCTCTACGATTCCACGAGACGTGCATACGCAAATACATACGCCATACAGACTGTATGTGTTATGCAGGGCCCATGGCAGGAGAAGCCAACAGTCTCAGACACTGGCAGGGCAAAAGTCACTGTTCGTGTCCCGAACTGCTGGAAACTCTTCCCTGGCAGCATTCTTTCTCATGAAGGGTAGCACCAGGACCCCAACTGGGGAGAGCCAGGTGACAGGAAGATGATCCTACCCCACCATCTCCCCAGGAGCACGTGAGCCACAGACACTGGGTTGAAAAGAGACCGCACGAGCTGTGGTGAGTCCCCAAAGCCTGGTGAAGCTCGGCCTGGGAACGGCCCGTGGAAAGCAAAGATGCTGATTTTCTGATTTTCTGAGCTGACCGACCAATAGTGAAACCATCAAAGCAGGAGGTGCATTCCTGAGGTCTGACCCAGTGCGGCAAAGTCAAGGAACGGTTCCCACCACACTCAGTGGACACTGGACTGCGGCCACAACACTCACACGTAGCCAAGATTTATGTATGTTTTTTCCCCATGGTTTTATCCAAGACTTCATCCTGCCAGGTCTCTCTGTCTCATCCTGCAACGGGGAAGTTAAATTTATCTTACCGAGTCATTTTAACACAATAGAAAACCAAATATATATAGTTAGAAACATTACCATGTACGTGTACGTATATAAAACCCGTATGTATTATACATATATACAAATAACCTCTTAAATGAGAGGCCAGCTTAAAAAAAAATCAGAGCAAACCCTGTAATAATTCTAATTATGCAGCATCTTCTGCCTAACAGATTTATTTTTAATGGTAGTCATTTTAATAGCTCTAAGGCTCTGAATTAGCCCAATCTGTTCTTAACTGCGTTCACTTTAAATACTAATGTTAATGACTTTTCCAGAGGGTCCAGCGCCCTGGATGAGCTTGCTGCACACCAGGATATGTTCCTCAACATGTTTACTTTTAATAACAGGTTTAATGATGCACTTGGGGCCTAATAACCGCGTTTAGTCACAAAGAGAAAAACCAGCTACAAAATACTGTCTCTAAAAACGAGGCTACAGGGGGTTGCCACGCCGTTTCAAAGCCACGCCGGCCAGCCTTTAATGTGCCTCTCTGTATTTTGGCTCTGCCTGCACCCGAGCTGAAGGCTCCAGCCGTGGATGAGCAGCCCCAAAGGATTTTTGGAGCTGTTTTCGGGGTGATCCGGGGACCTCATGCAGCAGCTGAGCCATTCAGGGTGAAGGATCACGCCTGGAGGTGGCTTCGCCTTCTCCCACCTGTGATGCTCGGTGGTTGGGTTTGGGGAGACGCGCAGGGTGGGTTTGAAACGAAAGTGTTCCCGGTCTCTGGCAGAGACATCCCAGGGCTCTCACTGACGTCGCCGGCAGAGACGTGCCAAAGAGGAGCGCGTTTGAAAAATCACACCCACCATTCATTAAAAAATACCACCAAAAACTAAAAAAAACACCAAAAAACCTCAACAACAACAACAACGAAACCCCAACTCCTACCCTTAGCTTTACGCAAGGGTAGAAATGCAACCAAATTAAGAGGCAGGACGTAGCTGCTCTTTGCTTCTGTGCCCAGATCAAGCCATTCCTGCGAGCCTGCAGCCCGGCCACCCCCGCTCGTGTCTCAGCCCCCCCAGCTGGGGCTGGGGGCAGGCAGGACCCCCTGGGCACACCCACACCGGCAGAGAGGTGCTGTCTGCTCCCCAAAAGAGAGGTTTGCTCCGCAGTGCGGCCGGCAGGGCTTCGCCCTCGCTGGCTGTGTCCAGACCTGTCTGAACCCTGCGTCCAGACCTGTGAAATCTCACGTGTCGGGGACACGCTCGGGGCTGCCTCCATGACCTGTGGGTGTAGGACCAGCCCGACCCATCCCTCTCCATCCACAGTTTGTAGGGTCACAGCGTGGGGTGTCACAGATGTGCCCAACACATAGCAGGTCTATGGATGGTGCTACCCCGGGGCAACACACTTCTCCTCCCGTGCGGGAGCATCCCAGCGAGTGCACCTTGCTCCAGAAAAACCTTATGGATGATCCTAAATATAACTGCAGCAGACACCGCCAGACTTCATCTCCACTTGCATGAAAAACATTTGCAGGCTTAAAGCAGCTCTAATTTGTATACCTTCTGCCCCAGGGCCCCAGCAAAATGGGAGGGTGGAATCCAATAGCATGTTGTGCCTAAAAAGATTATGCCAAAGATAACCTTATTGCTAATAATAACGCTGGAACCCGATGCTGTGAATAGGCCCTATTGAATGTTTGAACACAGGCATTCCTCGGTTAGGCTTTTCTGCCTACAAATACTTCACTTGAGTCTTTAAATACTAATCACAGAATTCAGATGAAGGCTTTTTATCTTCAAAGTGCTGCAGGAAAAAAAAATTAAATTAATTCATTAATCAAAGATAATTAAAGGGCACAAAATACACCTTTTTCAAGCATGGGGAGCCAACCAACACAGCATGAAGCCATCGCGGGGACTCCGAGCATCTCTTCTGCCACAAACTTGATTTTCCCGGAGAGGCGCCCGGGCAGTAGCCTGCTTGTTCCCAGCGGCTCTGCTCAAGCTGTCTTCCTGACATGTGTTAGGCTGTATGTCTGCCACGCAGGAAATAGGGTTTGAAGCTCACAGCCAGGAGCAAACGCTGAGATTGAGGCTTTAATGAAGCTGGGATTGAGTGGCTAGGGTGGTTCAGTGAAGCAGTAAATGCAAACACATTATCACCTGAGAACTTGCTCCAATTTCACACCAATTAACTAGGAATGAGAGAGGAGGGCTGGGGCTGGCTGCAGAGATGGTTGATAATCCCATGAATGGGCAGAAACGGCTTGTACGCAGATGGGCTTGTGCCAAAACGAGTTTGTTAGATAACGCCAGTCCCGGCAATTTTGTCTTGAGGAGCAAGCATGTCATTACTGGAGCTGCTTTTATTAGCAAATATTAAAAACATTTGCAGAAATACAGATGCCCGTGAGGGAAGTATGGCTGGAAAGTAATAAAGCAATAGCTGATTATTTCTCTGCCAATGCATCATAGCACAGGGAGGTGGAAGGGGCAGGGAGAGAAGGAGAAGAGGGTTGGAGTGCAGAGGACTGCTGGTGCAAAGCCAGCAGATCATGGAGGAGACTACCCCTTCCTCGGGGAACCCCTCGGGATGCTCAGCTCTGGGCCTGGGATGGGTTTGATATCTAACCCACTGCCTGCAGATGGTCTGAACCCTGCAGGAGAGTGGAGTGTGTCCCCAAAAATCACCTTGGCAACAGTGCTGGGACCCATTCCCATCCCCTCCGCCTGCACCCAGCAGCCAGCTCACCGTCACCACATTTTAATATTTGAGCTGTTTCCCCTTCCCGCTGGGATTATTTCCAAGTTAGGAGTTGGGGCGGAAAAGGGGCAGCAGTTTAGGGGAAATGTCATTAAATGGATTTCTGTGGATTAAATCACATCCTCAGTGTCCTGGGCTCCGCATCACTCCTTCATTAACTGCTGGTTTCAAAGTCTGTGAGCAACCAGCCTGATCCTCCAAACTGCACTGGCCATGAGATACCCTGCAATCAGCAGGAGGAACTAGAGCAATTTCTCACATTTAGATGAAATCTTGTCTTCATTTTAAAATGCACCAGGGATAAAGAGGCTGCTACAAATGCAAGGGCAAGAACCCCTTGCTGGGTTTCCTGCAGACATCCCAGGCTGGAGAAGGTCTCAAGAAAAATTGAGGTTTGGGTTGTTCTTCTCATTTGGGCAGGAAATGCCTGAGAGGCCCACCTCCTGCTGGGGAAGGTGCCAGGACAAGGGCAAGGCAAGGAGTGCTCCTCATCCTCTTCAGCGCAGTCAGGTGGGTGAGACCGAAGTCCTCCAGGCTAAACATCATGTACCACCATTGCTGCTCAGCCATCGGGCTGGTCCTGTCCATCAGAGGGATGTGCACGAGCTACTGGTGAGCAGCAACACCTTAAACCACTCAAAGCAACAGCCTGACTAACACAAGACAGGGAGCATGCAAGTCTCTACGGAGTAACCTGGATGCTCTGATGCTGGGTGCTCAAGGTGTGCTTCATTCGGGGACTGAAAGAGACTGCTACGCGTTTAGGAGAGAACCCCTGTGTGCATGGTTAGCCCCTGGGGAGGTCTGTGCCCCAGGAGGGATACTCAGTGCTGCCCCGGGTCCACTGCGGCGAGGGGAAGTTGTGTTATTCCTGAGAGCCAGCCTGTCCTGCTCCTCAGCGGAGAGCTCCAACAAAGTAATTGCAAGAAGGGTGGAAACAGGGGAAAAGCAGTCGCCATGCTCCTCTCACTCAATATTGAATTACTCCAGGCTACGGGAGTGACTGAGACACATCCCTTGAAAATCAGGAAAATGTTTTCTCTGGTGATGGAGGATGAACAGTCAGCAAGGGACCAAGACAAACCATAATTTCCTAGAAAAACCCAAGTACGGTCCGCCTCACCAAGAGCCAAGGAGAGTGCCAAGGCTGGGTGAAGTTGATATCTCGTCTCAGGGCAAGGGGGGCCCTGGGTGCTCCCCGCCCTGATGTGAACTTTGCTCACTTCAGGTGTGCGTGCCCCTCAGAACTGTCTGGGGAAGGAGGAAAAGGCTGCGGCTTAAATGAGCATGTCAGCATCTGCTGAGCCCAGTGCTGGGGGATGGTCTGCCCCAAGGCGGGAGGCATGGGGTGTCAGGGGGACCCCTTGCTCCAGTTGTTCCAGTCATGGGGAGTGGGGATCTGTGGTCTTTCCCTCCTCGTGTTGTGCAAACCACTCGCCCAAGCAGGAAAAACACAGCTAAGCG
Source organism: Buceros rhinoceros silvestris (assembly GCF_000710305.1). Classification (NCBI taxonomy): domain Eukaryota; kingdom Metazoa; phylum Chordata; class Aves; order Bucerotiformes; family Bucerotidae; genus Buceros; species Buceros rhinoceros. Next base: position 14,508 of record NW_010400731.1, on the reverse strand, counting down.
GCAAATCTCCTGTACCGTACACAACGGTGCGCCCAAGCCCCAGTGCAAATCCACAAGGCTCTTCCTGTCCGCTCTCTCCAGCCTGTAATTATCCTAAAGGCAACAATTAAACCTATTGAAACGCATGTGATGGGTTTAGGGAGCAGAGCTTGGATAATCCCCACAAGCATCCCAGAGGAGCGGAAGAGAGGAGCTCCCTGGGGCTGCGTGCTGGTGCTTTCTTGGGCAGGTAAGGACCAAGCGGAGCTTCAGAGGACCAAGCCCAGAGGGAGCTGGTGGCAGCAGCCTGGTCCCCAGCCAGCATGGAACCCCAGGAGTCATCCATGTGGCAGTGCCCAGGCTGGTGCCAAAGGGCTGAGTGGGCTGCGGGAGGGTTCCCCCGGCCTTCACTCCCGAGGGTCACGCAGCGACAGAAAAGACCCCATGCCCAAAAGCTACTCTGGTTTTTAAAGCTCTGATTGCAAACTTCAACAGCAAAAATGTCGTCTTTCTGTGTCAGCCCAGGATCTAGCCCAGAGAGTCCTGCTCCGTTCCATGTGTCAGATTACAAAATAACGCGGGTTCATACACAGCCCTTCTGCCTCCCCAGTCCTCCGCTGCAGCATCCCACCGCTCTTTCATGTTCATCTGCAAGAGGCCCTGCAGACATCCATGACACTTCCTGCTCAAGGACTCCCAAAGCAAGAGCAAGGAGATGGATAGCAAAGCACTGATGAAATATCACTCTCCTCCTGCGCTCGTCACTCCTTAACTGTGGGGTTTTTTTCCCAGGAATCATTATTTTTTTCTGTGGGGAGCTGTCAAGGCAGAGGAGCAGCACTCAGGATGCCTAGAGGGCTGCACTGCCCAAAACTGAGGACCCTCTTGCAGGCAGACAACGTGTCTGTCTTATATTCTCTGTATATTTCTTACAGATATTCTACAGATGTCGGATTAGAAATTACACAAATCCATCCTTAAATGTTTCCATTTTAAAAACTACACTTATTTGTGCAGCAGTTGAACACGTTCCCCACTGTCCTCGCTGTGGTGAAGCTCTTTGCTGTCCCCGACTGTCGATAACCAGGTCCAGCCACAGGCTGATGTAGGGATTTGGGATGACCAGGAGCAGCTGACTCAGTTTCCCCTATGTCTCCTCTCCTCCCTCCCATGCTCCCCACAGCAGCTGCGGCACAGAAATGTGTCTCTCATGGCCCAGCTCTGACCAGGGCACCCTCCAAGCACACTGCATCTTCCCCACCACTCTTGTAAGTGCTACGGCAGGTGTCCGGTGTCTTTTCGGGTATTTATTTCAGAGAAGCAAAGCCCAGTTGCCTTTGAGGGCTGGGATAACCTTTGGGTGTAGGTGCTCTTCAGCATGGCAGGCGTACGGCAAATTTTATTCAGGGGGTTGCTTTCCATCACATGAGCATCTGACTTTCTTATTTGCGTTTCTAAAGGGCTTTAGCCGCAGAGTTTCTGTTTGAAGCCCGGGGAGCAGAGGGCAGTAAGGCTGGTGGGAGCTCAGGTTTCCCAGGAAGCTCACCCTTCGCTGGGAGAACAATATTGACCGTGGGAGCAGCACGGGGATGGGGATTTACAGCAGTACCTGTTTTTTCAGAGCAGGGGTGAAAGACCCTGAGGAAACCAAGAAGCACGTGAGAGGGCTGCACTCCTATCTTCAGATCTTCGGATGGAGATACGCGTAAACCAGCAAGTCGCTGGGCTCAGTGAACGCAGCACAGTGATGTTGAACAGCCTGTGTTTCCCTGGAGATCACACAAAGGGATCTCCTCTGCCTTTAAAATGTATGAAGCTGCAAGATCTTCAGGGCATGTAACTTCCTTTGATTGCAGGGCTGGGATCTTGGAAGCCGCATTCCTTCCATTTCCTTGAGCTGGTTGCAATCCCCGTGAAGGACATGCAAGAGGGCAGCGAGTTTTCAATGGAAACTGGTTTTGACTCATTTTCCACCCCTCTCCTGCTACAAGGAAAGAAGTGCAGAGCTCCGGAGGCCTGCCTGCCTCTCTCTATGCAGACAGAAAGGGCTGGGTGTCTGTGTTTAATTACAGCCTGAAAGAACTGCATTTAAAAGACAACAGCAAGCTATTTAATTAATACTTATCATTAGCACACATAGGAATGCCTAGCAGCAAACTGCAACAACAAAGCAACTCCTTTTTTTTTTTTTTCTTGCACTTGGGATAAATTAATTGAAAAAAAAAGTAAACAAATTATTTGCACCATATTCGAGGTGACTTTTTATGGAGTGAGAGTACCGGGATAGTGGGTGTTACCCCAGGACAGCAGAGACCTATAGGAGCAGGCTTTTCAGTCTCCAGCTCTCCTGGCTGGGAGATTATCTTCATCTATCCAGCTAGCTAGCTTTCTATCTTGGCATTCACACTGGGCTCGTCCCCATGTCTGAGCGCCTACTTGTCTTCGCTCCTGTCCATAAATTATACGGTGTCCCCAGGGCATTATAAATAATAATTCAACTCTCAAACCTTCAGAACACTGTTTTAAAGCATTCGCCATGTTGTGGACTCCTCCTCCCAGCCCACAAAGGTAATGCTGGAACAGAAGGAAGTGATGCCCTGGTCAGCAGAGGAAATGCCCAAAAATCAGTTCCTTGGGTGGGAGGAATGGGCTGGGTCGCCACAGGTTGGAAGATGGGGATGAACATCATGGCAAAGCACAGGGAAAAGCTGGACTGCTCTGCTCGTGGGAAAGAGCATCCTCACCCGCAGCCCACTGTGGATTGTTATATCCCCCCGAATTTTAGCTCAGCCAGTGCTGCAGACACCCAGTCATCCCATGTCCCCCGTTAATTAACAGCACTCTCAATGGCACTGTTAATGATTGGAGAGATGAACCACAGCATGGCTCTGCTGCTGATATCTCCACAGGGTGCAACGCCAGGTGTCAACTGCCAGCTCAGAGGCAGACGGCTTAAAGGACAGACCCCACGTGTGGCCAGACAGATGCCAAGCCGGTCCCTTGGACACACTAACAGATGGCTACAGGACAAGATACTTCGGTATGTGTGAGCTACTGGGTAGAGAGCTCTAGCTGAGCCATGGAGGACCTTATTACTCCATCCCAACACATCACATGTTCAACCCAACACACTGCATCTCCATCCAAACACATTACCTTCTCCTTGAGGTATGTAGGCATTAGAAACACATCCCAGTTATGTCCCTCAGTGTGAAGAGTGTCCTGACCTCTAGGGGAACACAGAGGATGGCCACTGTCTCGTGGGCATCACTGTCTCCTGGATCACGTGGGTCAGATCTACAAGGGGTGAGGAAACTGAAATAGGAATTTTTGCTGGAGAAAAGCATGAGCAGTTGATGTATGAGATGAATTATTCCACAAGTCTGGCCTGGGTTTGTGATCAGCTCTGGAAGGTGTGGAACTAATGTATCATTAAAGCCAGGAGCAAGTCAAGCTGCCAGAGCCTGCAGTCACCCACTGAAGTGTCAGGTGAGGAGGTACTGCCTTTCTGCATGACTTTCTTCCCTCTGTTTTCCATCTTTTCACCAAACAGAGCTGACCTTCCCTCTCAGCCAGAGATCTGAGGAGGTATGAGCAGAGCCCCAACAACCCATTTTGGGACTGCAGTGGGAGCCCCCGGCATGGGAGTAGGTGAGAGATGCCGTAGACCGCGAGCAGACGGTGGGACACGGCATGCCCACAAGGCCAGGTTCATCTCTGCATCCCAGGTGCCCACGCCGCCATGCATGGCCATGCATTACCCTCTGCAGAAGCGTGGCCACCCTGCCAGCCAAGCCTGGCTGTGCTCCCTCTGCCTCAGCTCCAGGCACGAAACAGGCTTTTCCTGCTGCACCTCTGCCCTGGAAATCCCAGAGACAGGTTCATAGTGTCCTGCCCAAGAAACATCTGAGTTGGACTAGGGGAGAAGAAGGGAAGCAGCCCCCTTTTCACCCTGCATGCACATTGTCTGCAGTGAGGCTGGACCCTTTAGCTGTCCCACTGCTTCGGGGCATGGGATGGGAGCACAGGGGGGCATATGCCACACTTTATAAGCCCAGCATGCCTTGCCCTGTCCTTCCTGGAGCTCCCTGGCACTCCCTGGCTGGGTCCAGGTCCAGTCCCTTGCCCTTCCACCCTGCATCACCCCACTCCGGTCCCGGCCAGCAAGCCAGATCTGCAACCTCTCACTCGGGTGCAGAGCTGGCTGCGATTTCAGGCCTCTCCCCCATCCCAGGGTGTCTTCAGCTATGAGTAAGAGCTAAATTACCACCGGGCAGCCGTCCCTGGCCGAGAACCGCAAGGCTTGGGGAGGCAGCTATTAAAGGTGGTGGAGTTCAACAAGTATAACGTGTGCATCAATGAAAGGGGCAGCGGTCGCGGGGGTCAAATGGGATCAGGGGGTTCTCACCGGCACCACCAGTGATTTGCTGCACCATCCCTCAGTGCAAAGCCATCCTTTGGGCACGGTTATTCCTGAAGACGAGGCTGTTGCCACTTAAATAAGAGGTATTTCGCTGGCCAGTCTGGATGCTGAGGAGGGGTGAATGATGGCCTCATGAAGCATCAGACGTTTTCTGGACCTCACCACCACTTTCCTCCCAGCTGCTCAATCCATGCAACTAGTAGAGCCATTAGCATTATAAAAATCCAGCATCCAAGTGCCATAGGGGTTTTTGCATCTTCTTCAACCAAGCTGTTACCCTCCTCCCCATTAATTGGGATGGGGCATCCTTGGCACCCACCTGGGAGGAGGGGCAGGTCCCTCCTCACCTGCAGAGTTTCGGTGGGATGGAGGAAGGCGGCACAGGGCTGACTGTGCCGGGGGAGCTGAGGAGAAGGTTGCTCAGGTGCCAGCAAGGCAGCTTGCAGCCCAGGGAAAGCTTCCCACTCTTCCCGCACGTTCTGCAACAGCCCATGCTGATTCACTTCACAGAATTTACTTTTACCCTGCTAAATGCCACTAAACCTCCAAATTAATCCTCCCATTACAGGACTTCCTTTGATGTCAAAGGGGGAATTTTTTTGATGGCAAAGGGGGATTTTCCCCCCCGGTGTAATTATTTCTTTTTTTTCCCCCCCACTTTTTAGGCACAAGAGATTCCTGCCAGATGCATGACTTGTGGAGGCAGCTCCCACACAAGGTATTTATATATTTATATGTATATGATGGGAACGTGGTATTGAGAGACCAGAAGTTTCAGGCAGAAGATAAAGGGAATTTCCCATTTCCTATTTGTTCCAGTGGAAGTTGCCTGGGAAGAGTCTGCAGCAGGACAAGGACCAAACCTGTAAAATACAGCACTGGAAAGTAACTCTTTATTAAAATAAACATGTCCAGGGAAAACATCTGCTACATAACACCATCACCGAGCAAGTTTCACTGCCTGGAAATAATCCCTGGCAGTGTTTAAATGACAGGGATGGGTAAAGCGGCTCCACTGCAGCCCTGCACGCATTTCCCACTGAACATCTTGGGTGCCACTGGGATTGCTGGGCTGAACAAGGGGCAGAATTCTGGATAATGCTCAGGAAGCCAGAAACTGCGGGTAGCTACGGGAGCTTTCTGTAACAGCTAGACATGTGGGGATGGGTGGGTTTATTCAGAGTTTCAGTCATGTTGTACTAGAGTTACTAGGAAAAACGGGATACAGTTGCTGAGCTCTTTGCTGAAAATGTTACGAAATAGTCTATATAATTCAATGGCAAAGCTCTTGCTAATAATTCATTACGTGGAGAGCACAGGCTCCTCTCCCAGCATAAACCCAGGCTCTCTTGGCGATGGAAAGTGAGCCCCCCCAGAAGCTGTGCTCCCGTAGCTCAGGTCTGCGTGGCTCCCTGCCCAGTGACCCCCCGCCGCTGTGCCGTGGCTTCAATCCGTTCCCGAAGTGCCTGTGTCCAATCCTGCCCCTGCTCCAGGGGTGTGGATCTGGTCTCCATCGCCGTTAAGGCAGTGATTTCAGGGGGGAGCTGGGGAACCAGCCCCGCTTGGATCAGGGCCTCCTGAAATTTGGCTGCGGAGGCTGGAGCTAAGCAGCACCGGGGAGTGCTGAAAAGGAGAGAAAAGCAAAGAAAACTTTTTACATAAACTAGCCCGGAGCTGGAGGTGCTGCAGGAGCAAAGGAAGCGAAGCTCCGGTCCCCGCTGCTCCCAGCACAGCTGTCCTTACCTGTCTGGCCACAAGTAGTGGTAGTGGGCAGCCACGGCGGAGTGGGGGCACAGCAGGTAGCGGTTCTCCTCCCAGCAGCGCCGCATGGCTCGCACGATGTCCTCGTCCGAGGCCGAGCACGAGCGTAGGGTGTCGGAGAGCTGCAGCCCGGGGGGCAGGAAAGGAAAGGTTTGCACAGCACATCACCCCTGCGCGCGTTGCGTTCCCTCCCAGCCCGGCTTGCGCCAAGGGTGCTCAGCAAAGCAGTCTGAAACGGGGAGGCTGGAGGATGGGCTTCCCCGGGGTTGGTGCGGCAGGGGGGGGGCAGGGACGAGCCGGCCAGGCC
>NW_010400731.1:6998-7950 GCF_000710305.1 Buceros rhinoceros silvestris | reverse complement strand
GGCTTCCCCGGGGTTGTTGCGGCAGCCGGGGATGAGGCACTGCTCGAAAGGTCCGGGGTGAGAGGGAGGGGTTTCCATCCCCAGCTGCTGGGAGCATGGGTGGAGAGGAGCTAAGACGCAGCTCTGCGTTGCTATTTGCATGCTCCGAGGGAGTTTGAGGGCTCATCAAACCCACCTCAGTGCCACAGCTCTTTTTGCTTTAAATACAGGAATTTTGTAGTATATATCTTGCTGCTACAGGCGCTGGGGATGGGCAGCAGCCAGACTTTGCACCCGGCCTGAAGAGCCTCTCAACACAGAGGTTTGGTTTTCTCTCATATTTCTCTCTGCTTTGTGTTCATGCTGCCATTTCCCACAACCCTGAGGCTGAGCTGCAGCCCCAAAGGCAGCAGACCCACTCCCAAAAGCCACGCTCGGTTTGCGCCGGCACCCGCTGCACGATGCCCCGGTGCGTGGCTGATGCCGGCACGGGGGTGGCCAAGGAAGGAGTGGCTGCATATTCTCCCTAAATAATTGTAGGAAATCTTAAATCAGCTTTGCAAAGAATAAATCAGTTTAGAAATAAAAATGTCTCGTTTTGCGCCGGCACCCGCTGCACGATGCCCCGGTGCGTGGCTGATGCCGGCACGGGGGTGGCCAAGGAAGGAGTGGCTGCATATTCTCCCTAAATAATTGTAGGAAATCTTAAATCAGCTTTGCAAAGAATAAATCAGTTTAGAAATAAAAATCATTAAGAAGGGGGTTTTAATATCTTCTTGCACACACACTGACATAAAACTCCCCTGGCCTCAAATTTTTGGTTGGAAACTCTCGACTATGATTTTTTTTTTTCTGACAATGAGTTGAAAATGACTGGTAGCAGCAGATCTCCTTACACACGTGCGCAGGCACACGTGTGTGAGGAACTGACCTTCCTGTGCACATCCCCCGGCAGCTTCAGGCTTTTCGAGGC
>NW_010400731.1:323-6869 GCF_000710305.1 Buceros rhinoceros silvestris | reverse complement strand
CATCAGCGTTTTCGTCAGGCGGCTGTCGGAGCCCGAGAGCAGCCAGAGGATCCTCTCCACGTTGTAAGGCTCCTGGGACAACAAGGCTATAGGTGAGCAGCGGAAATTCAAGGGGGAAAGCACCTGTGTGGGTTCTCTGATGTCTAATTAGGGTTGAGGTCCTACTGCCGCATTTTTCTTGGTGGAAGCTGGGGTGGGCTTTGTGTCTCCCCTCGGCACACCTACACCCCAAGACAAGCCTTCGGGAACACGATGTCATTCAGACCTCTGACCTGTCAGAGCAGTCTGACAGTGACCATCCAATTAAAAAAAAACTAATGAAGGAACGACTGATAAATGGTGGGTGTGACCACATCTGTGCAACCCCCTCGAGGAACCCAGGCTAATGACACGCTGTGTGTTTGAGCCCCAGGGATCTCCAGCTGTTTGCTCAGTGTGGCAGATGCTGCAGCGAGTCACGCAGCTCCCCGCAGCACGGGCCGATCATCTTTGTGAACACACGAGGCACAGAGAGGGCCTGACCAGCCCATGCAGCAATCGGTGTTGCAACACAGCGGCAAAACTCAGCGCCAGACCTTACAGGAGGGTCCCAAACAACCTCACTGCTCACCGTCTCCCTCCTGCATGCTCATGAGCACCAAGAAACAGTCATCCAGGTGGTTTGGCCAAGATACCTTGTGAGGACAAGCAGGACAAGGGGCACCGCCAACTGAGTCCTCATCACATCTCCTGGGTTAGAGCAAGGGGGCTGGATGAGCTCTTAGTACCTTTTAGCAGCTGACAGTGCCTGTGACCTTTTGTTTCTCCATCTTGTCCTAGCCTGGCAAGTCATCAGGACTTACTCAGCCTTCCATGTCCTTATCTGTGCGGCTGACGGCCTCAGTCCTGTTCTCCATCTTCCCACCATCACCTCCCAGAGCCTGTAATCTTCAGTCTAGTCTGGGCGTAGCCTGTCCTTTGCTTTAGGTTGTCCCCTGCTCTAGGCTGTCCTCTGCTTCCCAGCATGGCTGTCCTGAGAAGCTACGTGTCAGCATGCCCGGACTTTGATGACCTGCTGCTGGAGGTGCCTCCGGCACTGTCCGCCTGACACCCCTTCTCCTGCCCCTCCTTCTGCTGCTCCCACATCCAGCTTTCCCCTTCACCTTCATTCACACCAGCCTTACGGTTTCCACTGCAGGTCAGTACATTAACACCAGTAACTCAGCCTGGGCCAGGACATGGTGCAAACACTGGCCTTGCCATTACTATCCAGCTTTCTGGTCTGCTTTTGTTCATGCCACTAGTGTTGTCCAGGAGAATGCTGTTTGGAAGACAGGTCGTTCTGGGGACTGCATGGTGCTTCCCGACCTCAGGGGCAGAGAACAGCCCCTGGTTTCCTTCAAAGACACAGCATCTGCTACGAGTGTCATGGAACTGCTCCTTCCAAGGCTCATCCACACTAGACTTTCAGCGTCACCTTCAAATCTTCCGTTAGGGTCTAACTAGAAAGTTTTCTCTGCTTTAACTTAGGGTACAGAGGAGGCAGCCTAAAGAGGTTGTGCACTCTCCATCCTTGAAGGTTTCTAACACCCAACTAGACAAAACCTCGAGCAACACAGCCTGACCTCAGGGCTGATCCTGCTTTGAGCAGATCCCCGCTAGAGATCTCCTGATTGCCCCTCCAGCATGAGTATCTGTTGAGCTACAGAAATATTTGCATGGATGCTTCAGATGTGAGCTGAACAATGCAGTCATGGACAGGGACATGAGGAGGGATATGCCCATCCAGCTCCTCAGGAATCTCTGGACATCACCTTGCCTGGCTGCCTTCCCCCATGACCCCAAAGTCCGGCACATGCTCAGGTGCCTCAGCAGACCAGTGCTACTGAAGGGACACAGGCCAAGAGAGGAGCCCAGCAACACCTGGAGCTCTGAGGAGCCCCACGTGTTCATGCCTCAGAAGGAAAGTCGAGCTGCAGACTACAGCAGCCGGTTCACAGGGCACTAAAGCATGGCAGTTCCTCCAGGCTCCCAGGTCCTCCCGCTGTGTTTGAGCAGTTTTTGGAAAATCCAGGTAGCTTAAGGCCACAGTGAAATACCACCACACTTTGGTCACTCATTTGGAGGCAGATCCCATCCGTGTGGATCACAGGGTATATATGAAACGGGAGGTATTTTCTTCCGGGTGCTTGGTTTCTGTACCTCCATAACTTGTCATTTCTGGGGCCTTCACCTGCCTGCTCAGACTTGTTTTGCTCTGAGCAAGCTGCAGGTGGCCGTAGATGAGGCATTCCTTCTGGACTTCCCTACCTTCTTCCTGGTCTCTTGCTCTAGGTGTAGCCTTTCAGAAGTTCAACGAGGCCCTTGAGACATGACGGGATTTATAACTTTCTGTCACATGTTGAGAAAAGTCCCTCTCTTGCTAACCTGGCACGTAATAACCCCCCGAAACCCAGCATCTAACAGTGAAGATTACAAAGTCGAGCCCTGGAAAGTGAGGAAGAAGGTGTTTGATCTACCCCAGCCCACCAGTCTGCAGCATAAACACTCAATACGAGTCACTCCTCTTAATGCATCGCTGAGAGGCGTTGCCAGCAGCAGAATTATGCTTTCATAAACCAGGTAGAACAGAGTACAAGGGGAAAAAATAAAATATTTAATATTTGGTATGTTCCTGTTTTGGCCAATTCATTACATACCTGAATATCCATGGCAGAGGCTAACGTAGCCTTCACGCTCTCCGCCAGCGAGAAATCCCCATGCTGAACAGTCCTGTGGATGATGTCATTGCTGTTAACCACGGCAACAAGTCGAATCGGGAGACCCATTTTCCAGGCAATACAGCCAGCTGGAAAAAAGTGAGGAAGTACATGCGTGCTTGATGGAGACCCATTCAAAGGAGATTCAGCAAAGGCGTCACTGTGCGAACTTACAGAGCACACAATTCAGAAGCAGGCGCAGATGACATTCCCTAACGGGCTCCGAGATACCCCCCTTTAGCGTTTTGGTAGAGCACCAGGTTATAAAACGCAGGGAGGCGATGCCGCACCTGCCATCTAACAGGGACCCATGGGCATCTCCCCGTTTGAAGGGGACCAGGAGGAGAGGTAGCTGACGTTCAAGCAGGGGAGATGAAGCTCTGGGGCTCTTGCAGCTTATTAGTGCTGCCTCAGATTGGGGGGGTGGAAAAGCAGTGAGGGCAGCTGAGTGCATGGAATCCTTTATTGCTTCCAGCAGACCACTGAACGCCTATTTGGAGATAGAGGCAGTCAAGGACTCACATTTAGAAGGCAGATTATGCAATTAAGAGTGGTTCTCTTAACTGCACTACCATGCAAAGTGGAGTAGGACCGGGCGGGACTCCACACCTCTGTTAATGTCTGACTTAGGAAATCACAGCCACAGCATCTTCCCTCTTTTCTGGATCAGACATATGCTGCCCTCTTCTAGTATGCCCATCCCCAAGACAGCTACAGTCATCATCAAAAGGTGCTTTGGGATTTTCTGCACCTTGCAAATCAGCAGTGACACCCGGGTGAGTAATAGCTGGGTAATACATGAGTAATAAAATATAAGAGGTTCTGAAGAAATCCTACCAGAGAGTGGGTGGTTTAATAAATAGCAATAACCAATATCTGCAAAGTGCTGTTAGTCCAGAGGTCACAGCGCTCTCACTCTCCCTTATCTAACCTATCTTCTTCACCTGTGATATTTCCTCCTCCTCCTGTTGGCACAACGATTTCCACCACTGGCAGCGGGGTGGTATCCAGGGACGGGGCACATTGGAAGTAAGCATAGAAGTGGTGAGCAATCTGCACCATAATCCTAGACCAGTTGACAGAATTCAGGCTCATCAGATTGTGTTTTCTGGCAAAATCAACATCAGCAAACAGCTCCTTGATCGGCTCATCGATTTCATCACTGTTCCCGTGAGCTGTCAAAAGGAGGAAGGAAAGATTAGATCTGCCAACGTCACGGCATCAGGCACAAGGTATTTCAGCTCCGAAACAGGGTCAGTCGCCAGCCCTGAGGTTGCTGTGGCCAAGGGCATCCTGAGCTGCCCATCTGCCGTGGGAGCTGTAGGGGCTGGGGGTTGAGCAGCACCACATGGACACTGGCTGGTTTCTGCAGATGTTGCTCTCCAGGCTCTTGCTTACACCACGTGTGTATTTGCCTGGAAGGCAAATGCCAGCATCCCCTGTGAGATGCCAAGGTGAGACCTGGCTGAGCAGAGGAGTCCATGGGACAGCTCAAGCACCCAGCAGTGATTCCTAACCACGGGGACAGCACAGTGGTGAGGGATGGACCACCTGTGAAGGTGAGGGGACAGAGGGAAAGGGTGTCTCTCGATCCTTTTAGTGCCAAGAAACAGTGCTGGATTCAGTGCAGCTAAACACCAACTGCCTGTACGGAGGTAGCTTTGATCTGTGGCCAGGAGAAAAGGAAGCCTTGAACCACTTGTCATCAAAGTGGGGACATCTGCTACAGGCTTCTGTTAGCCGGTGACTGGGCACGGTGACTATGTGATGGCAATGAGCCAGCTGGCTGCAGCTGCTGAGGCAGCAGCCCCCTGAGACATTTAGCGTCGTGCTTTTGACACAGCAGACCGTAAAGTGGACAGTCCAAAAAGAATGCCAACCAGCAAAGACATGGACGTTGTCTTCAATTACGGTGGTCATCTGAAGCTCCTGTATCTGGGTGCAGAGCCCCTTGGGCAGCAGAACAAAGATGTCCATGTTCTTCTGCCCTCTCACGCTCTCGATGGCTGAGCTCCCTGTGTCCCCTGAAGTCCCTGTTTCAAAGTGAGGCAGAGCCAAGAAAAGCAAAAAATGTACGTGTCAGTCGAAACCTGCATCACTGCACTTTAAGAAAAAGACACAGAGATGCTCCATGAGCTCTGTGAGATGGTTTTGGCTAGAAGAGCCACCCTGGCATTGCCCAGAGATGGCTCATCAGCCACCCCTGTGGCAATACCACCTTGAGCTATCCACGGGAAAGGCCATGGGATGATGGCTCTCGAGGTAAAGCCCTGCTCCGAAATGTTACCCCACGAAGAGGCTTACTCACCCACCAGAATGGTGACGTGCTTCTGCCTTCTCTCCAGGAAGTACTGTAAAAACTGCCCTGTGCAGGACAAGGACAGGTCCTTAAACGCGTGAGTAACGCCGTGCCAGAGCTCCAAAACGTTCAGCCCATCTTTCAGCCTGGACAGATGGACGACGTCCTTGTGTCTGAACCTGCGGAAGGCCTTGTCGATCAGGTCTAGAGGGGAAATGGTTAAAGAGGTGGTTAGACTGGAGAGAGGAGTATCTTTCTGACCCATGGCTTCCTGCCCCTGTGCCCTTCATGCTCCTGGGAAGCTTTCGGCACACCCGAAGGCTCTCAGTTGCTGAAGAGATGACAGATACCCAACAAGTTATTCTCAGTTTTCAGGATGAGACCAGCCCAGCTGCATCGTGTTCGACAGCTCTGTGACAAGTAACCCAGGGGACACCCAGCACAATCAGAGCACACCGCGTTACAACCCGAAATACAGGACATCCGGATTGGACCATAACGCGGTTGTAGCTGCCCTCTGGTGGAAGTGCTGGCTCTTAAATGTTAGCAACTCTTAAATGTTAGCTGTGTCTGAAAAAAAATTAAAAACCGGATCTCAGCGAGTGCGTGGAGCTGCGGAAAGCCCTGGTGGGAGGGCAGGTCTGGAGGCCAGCAGCGGCGCGGTGTGGACCAGCAGCGAGCAGGGCCACAGCATCAGCCGTTGCTATGGCAATCACCTGAACCCCTGTTTGCACACAGGGGACACCTTTTCCAGGAGGTAACAGCTCCCAGCAAGGTGACAAAGAACAGGGTATGAAAGGAGCAGGCACTGCTGCAACATGCTCCATCCTCTGGGGGCTGTGAAAGGACGGGGTGAAGGCAGGCAGGTGCATCTGGAGACCCCAAAATCCTCATGCATGTCCCTGCGAGCAGCTCCCCACGCGGCTGAGGCTCACCACTGAGTGTGCTCCGGGGGACCAGCTCGGCCGTGATGAAGAGGGAGCACAGCTCCTTCACCAGCTCCGGGTAGGAGAGGCGGCTCCACCTCCGCAGGGTGTCCCCGTCCAGCGAGGGGATGTGCTGGGGCATGAAGAGGCCCCCGTCGGGCGCGTAGCCGGAGAAGAGGGCTCCCTCGAAGTCGACAGGCCCCACACCTCCCCGCGTGCTGACGTACTCCATGGGTGCTGAGGAGGAACCGCGGTCACTGCCAGGGCCCCAGAGCGTCCCCCGCACCGGGGACAGCCCCGCATGCCAAGCTGAGCCCCCCCCAAACTTCCCCCGTGCACAGACAGAGCTGCTCAGGGAAGAAACCGCCTCCTCCCACAGAAAGCCTCGGGCAGCTGGAGCAGCCGGGGCGGGCGGAGGGGACACGCTTTGCAGGCAGTGGCAACACAGCCTGGAATTTGCAGCGAGGTGGCTGGAGGCTCCTCACGGCGCTTTCCCTGCGCCCTTCCCGCCCTGCCCCGGAGGTACTCCCCAGCCGGAGCCCCAGCCCTGACCTGCAGAAGTGGCTGGGGCAGAGGGTCCCGG
>NW_010400731.1:0-304 GCF_000710305.1 Buceros rhinoceros silvestris | reverse complement strand
GTCCCTGCGCCGTGCGCGCCCTGCCCCTGAGGTACTCCCCAGCCGGAGCCCCAGCCCTGACCTGCAGAAGTGGCTGCGCAAGTGCGTCACGTCCCCTACGGGCGACTGGCAAAAGCTGGAGTTCCAAAATGAGAATAAACAAAAGGCAATCTCGATGTTTTCAGAGCAGGCGGATCAACGGGTTAAGCTAAGGGCAGGATTTAACTCCGTGTAGGAAGGAACGAGCTAAATCCACCGGATTCAGGCAGATCCCACCACGCAGCTGCCGGCAGAGGCCCCCTCTCACCCCGACCCCGCGAACCCC
>NW_010400730.1:36355-36592 GCF_000710305.1 Buceros rhinoceros silvestris | reverse complement strand
CAGGGGGAACCCGCCCGCGGCGTCACTAAACCGGGTCGAAACGCAGTCGGGCTGGGCGCCGCTTCCCAAAGTTACGCCAAACGGGTACACGAGACCGGCAAAGCTAAGCCGGCCGTGTTTGGGCATCCCCGGAACATTTACTCCTTTTTTGGTTCTGTTTTCGGTTTTGTTTTTTGTCTGAGTTTGTTGTTGTTTTCTTTTAAATTTCGTAGTCAGGTAGTAGGAGCGTGTGCAGGG
>NW_010400730.1:35807-36110 GCF_000710305.1 Buceros rhinoceros silvestris | reverse complement strand
GGCTGACGAGAGGCAGCGCTCACACCCGGGAATGGCCCGGTAATGAAGTGCCGCACTTAAGCACAGCCCCGACACGGGGCCTCTTTCTTTTTGTTTTCGTTTTTTTTTTTCTTTTTAATCCATCGAGCATTTAAATTTCTGGATTTGTACAAAGACGGGAAAAAAAAGCCCTAAGAAAGTAGTCGTGCCCGTGTTTCTGAATGGGTTCCTAAAATCAGATGTCTAAATCCGCACGGAGGAGAAAAAACAGTCTGATTCCCAAGGCTTCTGAGTTTCCATAAATCCCATTGTCAAGGGGTAATG
>NW_010400730.1:31786-35605 GCF_000710305.1 Buceros rhinoceros silvestris | reverse complement strand
GTGCTTAAATAGATGTTCAGAGAAGCTACATGTGGAAACGATGACTTTGTAATGCAAGAATAAAGAATATTTTTAATGATTAATTTAAGGATTATTTTCAAAGGAGTTGTTCAACGAGGAAAGCCAACACAGAAATATATATTGGGGGGTTTTTAGAGAGATTTTTTTAGATTACAGCAGAGCTGTAATAATGCAGTATTTCCTGTATTTGGCTGTATTGACAATGTCGTATAAGGAATTAACCTTTATTCAAAAAGGTTAGAGGAAAAGCTTCAGGAAATATTTATGAACAGTGAAGTAGTCATTAGTGTTTTGCCTTAGTTTCATGAGGGAGGTAAAAGAAGGAAGTTCAATTTTTAGAATTTGGGGGTTGGACTAGATGACCTTTAAAGGTCCCTTCCAATCCAAACTATCTTATGATTCTATGTGTCACAATACTGTTCTGTTTTAGAATTAAAACAGTCAAAAGGAAAGTAGCACTGACGTTACAAGGTTAGCTTTTTGGAGTAATGGCTAAGAATTCAGATTTTCCTTCTGCTCCAATTCTTGGTTCAGTAGTAAGATGCTTCCTAACAAGACTGCCAGAAAAAATTAGTGCAGGATATCGCATGTAAAGATCTGCTGAATTAAGATGAGCCCATTTGGGCCCCACACACTATCGGCTTGTCTGCAGCCTCTGAAAAGCACTTTTCATGTGTTAATGTGTAAGGGCAATTCACACAGCAAAAAGGAATAGATTCCTTCCTTCAAGTCTGATGTTGGATGATACAGATTTGGGCTCTTTTGTAATAAATAGGCTTTCCTCAGACAGCCCTAGTGACACACATGTGTGTGTATGTTTATACGTGTGTGTGCACTGTCCGTATACTTATGTGCACTTGTGTGTCTGCCTCCATCAGGTGGGCACGCTGCACATTATGCAACCTTACTTGCCATTAATGAAGCCGTGTTAGACTTCTTCAAGGAGCTTAGAAGGTCTGGCTTACCACTTTTTTTACTTTTACATGTCATGTCAGACTATAGCTGAATACAAAAAGGAGGCGGTGAAAGACGTGACAGGCGCATAGACAAAATCTTTTTATGTTTCCTCTTGCATGCAAAGCACAGCTTTGCCTCTTGGTAGCCTTGAACTCCACAAGCCAGAGAGAACTGTTAGGTAACAAAACAGCTAAAAGGGATGGCATTATTCTCTGAAGTATCCTTTCACCAGCTTTTAGCTGGCTATCGAATTTCAGAGGAACAGCTTTGAAAAAACACCGCTCATTCATCTTCACACAAATTAATTTTTTATAACCTTGTGTGTTATCATGAATTCCAAACTCAATCTTAAACCATGTTTTAATACCTCAGGTGTATGCAAACATGCTAAGCATAACAGAGGACAGCAAAAATATTAAATATGAAAAGGTAGAGTCCCATTTGTATACTCTTTTTTTTTGGTGAAATTTTAAGCCATTTAGTGTTGTAAACAGTGCAGCAATAAAATTTGTAAGGGATAATTGCACCAGGTAAAGCGAAGAAGAGGAGCCACAGTTGGAGTACCTTCATATTCATATGAGTATGTTTTTGTAGAAGCAAGGAAATCCATATACTTCCATTCTTAAAACAAACCAGAATTTGATCTGTCCTGGGAAGAGAAAAATACCTATTCTATTTTTATTGTTATTTTCTTAAATAAAGGGGTCACCTTTCTGTCAAAAACAAATGAACAAACATAGATCTAGAATCACATGTAATAGGCTGTCCTTTCTTTTTTGGGTAGTTACCTATGTATAATTTATCTGTAGTGTACTGTGATTGTGTTAATTATAATAAAACTATGACTTCCTATAAAAAAGCCATTCATTTTTTAAATTAAATTTCCCCATAAATAGTGTTGCATTGTGTGTTAGTCCTTTGAACCATCATTCACAACTGTATGTGGTTTAGTGTGATCAAAGTACACATTTTAATTAAGACCCTGACAGAGAACTGACATAAAACACGTTCTATGCAGCACTCAATAGGATGTTAAAATTACTGTAATATTTGGACAAATTTTTTAGATTGGCTTTTTTAGACATACTGACCTTACGTGTACACTAAGAAAAAATACTAATTATCTAATCTAAGAAAAAATATTAATTACTTAATCCAATATTGATCCCTTAAAGTCTGTGCCAAAAGGTATTTTGGGGAATAGAATGCACTGCTCCTTTGGCAGTCTAACCAGAAATAAATCTTTTTGCTAAGTGTCAGGGTTATCAGTTGCACTTTCCCATAAAAGTCAATTCCATTTTGTTACACATTATCTTCTTGTTTCTATAGACTTACACACTTTTTTTTTTTGTTTGAATGAGTGAGCCTTTTAGCTTACTAACATTTAAATTTTAGTATATTTAATGACAGGCTGATGCTAGATCACTACTGATACTTTTCCTTCTTCCTGCCATAGTCCATATTACCACCATATGCTCACGGTCTGTGCAGCAATTCACATGAAGTTTTTTAAGTATTTGCAGGTTTTGGCAGTTTTCTGTGTTCAAAAACCCATGCCTGCACACACATCAAGGCAAAAATTAGAAGGTTAATAAGGTCTCAGGCTTATTACCTTTTCTATTATTGATACATTAAAAGATAATTAAAGAAAAAGGGATGATAGGCAAAAGGAAAACCGTTTATTCTAAGAAATATGCCAGAAATACAAGAGTACTAAAACTAGGCTGAATAGGTATTTTAATTCTGACATTAGAAATATTATTTGAATTACAGAACTAACATCAACACTTGACTCATTAATTTATTGTGCTGCAGAATATTTTCTTATAGGCAACGCTTCCTACACATACAGAATCCAGGAAAGTGATTTGCCAAGTCTTGCCTGTTAATTGCGTAAGTTATGTTACTAGATTATATTTTTCTGTTCGGTTTGCTTGTATGTAGTATGGACCTCTTCTGAGCACACTAAGCCTAATGCTCTGCACCACGTAAGAAGGTGCAATTTAATTAAATGACAGTGAACTGATTATACTGAACAAGTTCTAGGGAAATTACTGAAAGGGTGTGCAGTGTAGTAGTTTCATCCCCATCTTGTACATGCACAAGCTTTGAATTGCCTCAAATTATTTTTACACTAAAACTACTGAATCACAATTACAAGATTATATGGTGTACAAGATTGTAAAATGTTAAACATTTCAAAGTTTACACATTGCAGTTACAGAATAGGCTATATACAGCAACCTTTTCTTCATCTCCAGTATTTCCTTTTGCATTTCCGTATTAATTTATAAAATGAACAAAATATCCAAGTTTTAAATAAGTGATACAGGCAAATCATGCTTTTCACTTGCACTTTCTTCAAATAATTCTAATTATTTGGATTAATAGGCAAAGCAAAAGATACAGTCTAAGAATTGTATGTTTTGCATGAAGGTCTAACAGTAACAGAATTGTCCTGGAAATATTTCAAGAATAACAAGTTGGTTGGCAGTGAATATTTTCAATATTTAAATTTAGTGAATGGAATCTTGCTGTAGTGGGCAAAAAGTTTCCAGATAAAGGCAGCAGAATGAATTAAATCACAGATCCTGAAGGAGAGGTATGGAACTTCTAGTCCATAAAAGTAAATCTTGTATTCTTACTGACAATGGAGGAGCCATATTTTTCCTCATAGTCTTGGCAGAGGTCTTCTCAGAGATGTAGTTGTGACTGTGGTTTAGTAGAGCATCTGAATTAAAATGCAAGAGAGCAGAATTACATACTGATCAAACTTGGGAGTCCAAGACAGAGAAGCTTTTATATAAAGTCTTTATCCATCCCAGTCAATTAAATAATTCC
>NW_010400730.1:21183-31689 GCF_000710305.1 Buceros rhinoceros silvestris | reverse complement strand
CTGAATTAATTGCCAATTGAATCTCAAAATGATAAAAAGCATTTTATTCATGAACAAAATGCTTTGGAAAAAATGAGAAAAAACCCTGTAGTTGCTAGAGAAGGAACAAGAGTCTGCTCACACTACCCAAATAGTCCCCTTGACATAACAGAGCGATGAAGAGAGGGCTCTGTCTAAAGGCTCTATCTAAACTGCTTATCTCCTGGAAGTTAGAAGACTTATATTGCACTCTTAATAGCACAGAAAGCTTCTTAAGTTCTTTTCTAAGAATATTTAGAACCAATTAATGATCATAGTGAGATATTTCTGCAATAGTTAAATACTGAATATATAATAGTAATGCTGTAAACATTCTGGGTCACTTTAACAAGATTACATGCCCAGTTTTAATGACCTATGTTTCAAATTACCATTGAGACAGTACTGCTAAAACTTTAAAAAAACCTATTTACAGCTTTAAAAGATACTTAGATTTGAATTTTGACCCTTTTATTGAGAGACAAGAACTTAAATTTCATGCTGTACTTACAAAGATTGTGAAACCAAAAGTGAGGTCAAAAAGATTAATTCATATTGTAGGCTGTGATAAAACTGGAGTTTTGCTTTTGAACAGTGTTAGCTATGGACAAATTGGAGCTGTCTGTATCTAAATACTCTACTTGAATTTTACAATACTTTGGAAAAATGGAAAAATTTTCACATGCTTTAATATGTATTGCTTCTGAAATCAAACCCTGTGGCTATATACTATTTTACTTGAACTAATACTGTATCTACTTAAAGATTTGCATCTTCCTGATTGTTTTTCTCTTTTGGTACTGCTGCCTTGTAGATGAAAATGAGAAAACACCAAGGTTGGCTCAGTACAAATAACAGTAAGGGCAAACAACCAGACTTATTATAAAGACATATCTTTTTGCCCTTATCCAACTGCAGCTTAGTGCAGAAATTGCTTCAGGCACTGGAGCAGATGTGTTTATCATTACCACGGATTAATGTTCTGTTTGAGCAGTAACTCCTGCACATGCTTGCATTATCTTAGTAACTGGTGTGATGTGATGCATACATTTCTGCACATCAAGCTGATCTAATCTTCTCTAAGAGAAGCAGTTGTTCCCATGGAAGACTAGCAATTAGGATTTGGTTACTATAGCATACGTGAGACATGAATGGTAATTATGTCGACACAGCTGATATAATCTGAACTACTCCCACAACTGATGAGTCAAAATATTTTCAGTTATATGCAGTGGTCCTTCATACCACCACCAAAGCTGTGTGGTGTATTCACTTAGTAAGTCAGGTAACCATTCACAATGACTTCAGTAAATTTGGACCTCTCAAGCAACCTGTACTTTGCCCTTAAAACATGAAAAAGACATCTTGGAACACAGTCACAACCTATTAATTGAACTTTGCAAACCGGCAATATGTCATCAAGTTTATTTACTAAATATCCACAAAATACCTAACACTTTTAGACATGATTAACATTTATTAGTGTCAGAAGCCCTAAAACTGCAGCTTTGCTGGAATATCGTGTTGCTTTCCACCAGCAGTGACAACTGATTTATTAGACATGAGGAATGCATTTGGATGGATGTCTAAAGGGAATTTTGCACATAACTGTAATGAGACACAAGATTAAGCTTTCAGACCTGCTGTTAAATATTTATATATGTGTATGTGTGTATAAAAGTATGTATGTACACACATTTTTTAGTGTATATGCTAAGTTTTCCAAATATGCAACCAAACTCCACAGCTCAAATGGTTTTCTTGGGTTTGGTGACCATAAGAAATTATCTGTTTTGTGAGGGCATCAAGTAACCTGCATATTCTAACTATACATTTGGCAAATTATCATTTAAGGATTGTTTAATTTTTAAAGATGTGATAAAATTGATAACAAATTGCAGACTGGTGTTAACTTTTATAGGAACATCGTCTAAATCTAGCTACTTCCAAAATTTTCATATGTGAATTTCCCAAGTTTCTACATTCTTATCATTTTAATAATTTATGTATTTATATTATTAGGTTCTGGGTTGTGACATTGTGATCAGCAGACCCTTTTAAATGTCTGTGGATATGGCTGTATTCCCAGAGACATCTCCCCTTCAAACTTAATCTGATTGAAGGTTCCCCCCTATCTGTCTAGAAATAAAGCATGTAGAGTGGGACTGAGCTAGACTGGGCTGCAAGGCAAGTTCTTAGGCTTAATACTTTGAGTGGACAGATGCTGCACTCTGAAAATGCCTACAACATCTATGAAATGTGTCTTCTGCACTTTTCTTTCTCCCTTAGAGACAATGGCCTTAACGTCTTAGGAAATGAAGTTAGGGTAGGAGGGTAAGGGTACAGATGCTGTTCATGATAAAGAATTAAGAATTATTAAAGAATGTTGTTATGTGCCTTATTTATAAAACTTTGTAAATTCCATTTGTATTAAAAAAAATTAATTTCAGAAACAACAAAAGACTCAATTGTTAAAAATAAAGGTTTGATACTTTTGTCTTGTGAATAAGTATTGCAGAGTTTTTATTTTGTTAGTGTAAAATGTCTTGTAGTGCTTGATCCCTGCTTCATTCAGTGCACAGGATTAGTAGTGTTCAGGACTCTAACACCAAGTGAGGCAGCAAGGTATTAAAAACATTGCTAAAAACATCACTTGTTGGGCAAGTTAGAATGTAACCCTCAGGAAGACAAACTCAATTCTGTCCTGGCCTTTGCTACAGCCTTTTGCTATGACACCAAAGTCACTGAAATTAACGTTATTCACAGGTAGCTGAACTGATCACATAGGTGGGAGTCATCAGTAACAGATAAAACAGATAGTGACCAAAGGTCACAAAGTTTAAAAACAGCTTCATCCCTTTGTTCTGACTGTGAATGACCCTCTCTCTCTCTCTGTTTCTTCCTATAACCTTCCATTCTAGCTGCAACCTGTTTTTCAAGCATAAAGGCTTTGAATGTATTTCTTGGTTGCTCGATCAGACACAACATTAAAGAAACATGGGACACCTTACTGATGTGAAGTAAGAAACCAAAGACCTTCCTAAGTTTTGCAATGCCAAAGCTGTTATGATTTTAACTAAAGCTTTGCTAAATGAGAAAAAAAATTGCTTTAAGTTTTCTAATTTGACCCACGCTTAGCAACTAGTCTGTGGTAGAATTTGGTATGACAGATTGCAGTTTTGCTTCGTTCCTTTTCCAGCAAATTCAAAGGATGGATACAAAGGGAGCCTTTGTAACAGCTGGTTTGCTTAAACCTTGAATAAAAAGGAGATGCCACTTTCATTTGTAATGTATCATTGTTTAGGTCTCTTCAGGCAGATGTGAAAGGTTGGGCTAAACTAGAGCAGAAATAACAAAAGGAAGCTGTTACAGTGCTGTTAAATCTGACACAAATGAAGTGAGATTTATCCCATAGTATCTCACTACAGAGGGGAAAAATAAAAATTACTAAAACAGGCATTTTTTTAAAGTCATGGCTCTAAGAAGAAATCATTCAAAGAAATTGGTACCTTGTCAAAACTCTGTGGAAAAGAGTTTAAATGTCATTTAGAAAAAGGTCAAGTAATAATAATAGTAAAAAATGAAAATCCAAGGTGTGTGTATGACTTGACTTAACTTTGTGCCGGTAACCCCTTGGAAGGCTTACCTTAAACTTTGAAACTTCTCTGCTTGCAGTAATTGTCTGTACACAGGTATCTCTTGCTTTATCTTTGCTATGCACTGATATTTCTTAAGAACTTCTGCCTGACTTTGCTAGCTAAGATCCTTTGCTGCCACAGCTTCAGCTGGCTGCCTCTTACTAGTACTTACAGTGTTTTCTAACAATGTGGAACAGGATTTTAACACCTACTTTCTAGATGCATGGTTGCTTCTATTCATCGGGGTTTAATTCACAATATAATTTACTACGGTTCTGTGCAAGTTATATAAAAACCCACCTGTGTGCATTGGCTGTTTAGAGAGATCCCATGCAGGCTTAGACAGTCTGAGGGTAAACAAACAATGTTCTTTAAAGGCTTTGAGGAACGAGTGTTGTCAACATTTTATTCCATGCATTTTATCTCCAATCCACAACACATGAGACTTTTAATGGGACCATCCTGTCCACTGAAATTAGTGAAAACAGACAGTTTTTCAGTAAGACTATGCTTTCGATCATTTAATATTTAAAACCGAATCATTGAATCATTGATCATTGAATATTTAAAATGTAAAACAGAAAAGGTTCTGCTTTGGTTTCTGAAATCTATTCATTTGGAAGACCTTAAAATATTTTGTCAGCTTTGTTAATAATTACTAGATAACATAAAAATAAAAAATTATAATGCCCTCAAAAAAAAATTTAAAATCGTTTACCTGGATACTGCTTGTGTGAAGAACAAATACTTCTGTATATACACACAACTAAATATATTTGTTGTAGTCGTCAACTGCTGATTTAATAGGAGAAAATTACAACAATAAAGGGTAGGTGGTATATCTGAGAACCTAGCAACTGAGTTAGTTACAAATCTTCCAATAGTTCATATATAGCATTATACAGTATGAATCATGTGATCTTTTGAACTGTGATCTTTATTTAATTCCAGAATCTGAAAGATATATATAATCACTGGACATTTAATGCAATAAACAGTGATTAAATAAAAATTCAACTAGATATTTCAATTTAGAAATGTAGCTGCTTCTAAGAAAAAAAGTTTTAGAAGAGAACAAATCTCTTTGAACTGCTGATCATGAGATACTCATCACAACAACTCAAGCAAGCATGTAAAATTTTTTGGTACAGATGCTTTTAATAATCTGAGCCTGAATTTCCAAAACATCTTTTCAAGGTGGATTGCTTGTAATTCTGAAATGCTTGCTTGATGGTATATTGAAAGTGAACAGTAGGCAGAAGTTAATGCTTTTTTGCCCTAAGAAGTATTAAGCTAAATGGTGTTCTCATGGAGATGAGAAATATGAAAAAAATCATGTCAGTGACACTGCTTTTTTAAACTCTGTCACTTGTAACTAACTTGAACATGGAACAGTACTTTCAAAATACAGAATATAAAACCGCTTTAAATTATTTTATAGTCAGAAGTTAGGAAAGGATAAGAACATGGAGTCCTTAACTTTTCAATATTTCAGAACTAACAACTGACTTAACACATCTTACTCCAAATACTGTTTTCTAGGACTGGAAGGCCAGTGATATTACAATGCTAGTTTTGCAGGAAAAGAAATTAATCTTACGGGTGCATAGTATGAATAACATGAACACAAGCTGAACTGCTACAGGGACTATCAAATGGTTTTAAAACTGAATGTTGTTCTACTTGTTCAGTTGACAGATCTTAAGTAATATACAGATAAAGAACGAGAAACAGAGCTAAGCTTTTATGGTTATCTATTACATACAAAATGCCACTAGAGGGACTTGTACAGCCAAGAGTAACTTACATGAGCTTCAGAAAGAATTGTGGATTAATTATTAACAAAAATGGAAATATGAATAAGAAGTAGTTATAGCTATATTTTAAAATCACACCTAAAAAGATCTCTGACATTCCATCTCTGTCTTTTCTTGATAGTATCCTAATTTTTGTTGTAATATTGACATCCAATATCAGGAGCATACCTTTAAGATTATCTGTATAACATAGCCAAAAAATAGACTTTGTTTTGACTTCTGTGTATGGTTTAAGTACCTTTGAAGTTATTCTCATTCCCCTTGATTAAAATTCAATTTGTGCAATTCAAACAGTTCATTTGTTTCTGTGCAAAGCACAGCTATGTAAAACAGTATGCATACTTCACAGAACCTCATATATATAGATAATGAATATTTCATAAGGTGAAAGGATTGAAGAATTTTCAAACGAACTTTGAGAACAGGTCTTTATGGTGATCTAGCCGCACCACATGAATATGCTGCTAAAATGGGATAAGGAATTTTCTGCCCCGTATTTATAAAATGTACACTTGAACTGCAGTAAAAAGATATTTCTGTCTTTTCAAGTTTCTCTACAGATCTGTTTCAGGTAGTAAAATATGCAACACTAGTCCAAGAACAGAAACATCCTATTGGTATGACTAAGAAATAAATTGACAGTAAAGTATGTAGCCAAATTATCTCAAAAAAGATATTTGTGTAATTGTCTATTGTAAAATTCGAAGTGTGATTAAAATACATTGATAGTTGTCTTCATATTTATTCCAGGCAATGCTCAATGTAAATTAACAGATAGAAAATTGAGTAACAATTTAAATTCAAGAGAAACACATTTCGTGTGACTGTTTACTTTGATCATTGGAGGGATATAGCCAATCAAAGTTTGACTGTAATTTTAGATCTCATAAAAGTGCACTTTTAAAATATTAAAATCATTGTTCTGAAATTCCAGACAGAAATGAGTTGATGTATTTAAGACAACAATAATTTTGTGCTTCTGAAATCTAATTCAAAGCAGAATGTATCATAATATCTTACCTTTCTAGTTGATGCAAGAAAAGTATTTCTGTCAGAAAAAAACCCTGATGTTTAAAACTCTAATTTAAAAGTAATGTTAAATTGCAAAAAAACGCATGCTATCTAATGCCTTTAAAGAACATGTTCTGTTCTTTAAAAAGAGAGACTGAATAAAATGGTAAAAACGATTTTTTTTTTTTATTACTGGGAGAGTAAAATATTGCAGTGAAGAAAATATTAAAATCAGTGTACAAAACATTATTAGTTTAATAAGAATGCAGAAAGTCTTTACATATGGTTCTTAAAATGGATCAGAACTCAGAAAAATATTGCTAGTTTGATTACAAGTTTATAATTTCATATATTTTACAACACTTTTATTTTTACTCATCATTTTACAATAGATAATTTTTACTCATAAAACACTTAATGACAGATCCAGCATTTTGTATGTGCCTGGTTTTCCTGCTAATTTTTATAAGGATAATTACAAATTGACACTAGAGCATTAAACTAAGTAGATTAGTGACCTTACCATATCCCGTGGAAAGAAAAACAATGAAAAGAAAAATCCTGTCAAACTTAATCTGGAACATTTTTATTAAATTGACAGCATGAGTAAAGCTTTTTCACAAGAAGTTTTCAGTCACATGTGCAAGAAGCATACATCATGGCAAGTTCTGTACTATAGTGATATGTAGCGAGTGTATAAGGATGATTATATCAATCCAGAATCATAAAAACAAACTTTGAAGAAGACAGACATTTAAAAATCAGGAGTAAAAATTACTACCATTCCCCTAGTAGGGCAGTTACATTTAAGGAACAGCTGCGTCTGATCTATAATTTGTCTTACCATTGACAGTATAGAAAAATCTTAAGCATCTGCAAATGGGACTCTCTAGACTGAAATTGGTTAAAACAGAGGAATGCAGTCATGATGCACAATCAACCCCCCCCAAATCTTAATGCATATAATGTAATTGAATATGACTGTTCACTGTACCCTAATCTGAATACAATAATATATATATAATGGCTACTAAGCTCTCAAGTATTTGCTTCTAACCTTTGGTCCATGAAAAGTCACCACTCACATTTACCTCACATCTTGTGTTCTTTCTGAGCATGCAACATCCATTTAGCCTGGAAAGATAAGCTGAATTTTGCTGCCTGTAATACCTGCTAATATATACTATACTACTACACTGCCTCTGATTGTTTTCATGTATTCTTCCCTGTATTATTTTCTACTAGCTACTAGTAACTGGATTTGCTAAAAGAGGATTAAATGACAGACCTACACTCTAATAAATTCAGATTATTTTTTCAAAATTACAAAGCAGGTAAGATACAAGTATCTCCTGAAAGATTACATTAAATCAACCTTATCTTGTGATATTTCCACTTTATTACAGTTTCGGGTTTTGGAGATATAATTATAAGAATCATCTTGAAGTGAGAATAATTCCACAATGTTTTAGAACTTTGAGTTTACATTCGTATATGCTCCATCTTATGTTTTTCATGCCTGATTATCGCCATGTAGGATAAAACAAAGTCCCAGGAAGGTATTATTTTTCAAAATTCAGCAGAATGCTTTGGTTACCAATCACAGACAGCTTTTGTTTCACCTTTTCAGGTCACTTTCAAGGGTTACACCATTGAAGGTGGCTCATCCTGGAGGGTTTTTTTGTGTGCAACAAGGCATATTCCTGTTTCATGCACAGAGGCTATTGTGTGCCACAAATGACAAACCACATTACCCATTTAGCCTGGTTTGCCCTGCCAAAAGTAGCTTCATTCCTGAGTCATGGACATACCCCAGCATCCTTCAATGTCCAAATTTCTTTGACATCCATTCTGATACTACTTTATCATTATAGGCTATGAAAACAATACTGGTGAGTTTGGAAATGAACAAGGGAGGAAGCAGAAAGCAAAGTAATTTTCATGGTGCTGGAACACCTTCTCTTTAGGACCGGCTAACATCCATTACCATTTAGCTCTCTAGCCTTCGATCACCTGCTCATCCACATACCATCATTTCTAACAGCTCAACAATATTTGAGTTGCTAAAAGTCAGGCCGGAAATGGCAGGTTTTGATGGTTCTAGGCAAGTAATATCAGCACTTGCTATGGAATTACCATAGGGCTGCAGGAAAGCATCATGGGCTTGTGCCACACATTTCTAAGCTCATGCACCAGTGAGTACACATTGCCTTAGAGAGCAACATGCGATTTCAATAATGGCATCAATGAGACACACCTACCTATCCAGGGGCCCATAGAAGGACACAATGATTCGTTGTAACTATCAAGGTGATCATTGATTGACTTTCTGGTACTAGGCAATCACATATCAAACATCATCCCCAATTTATGAACTTCAGCTTGTCCCAACCTCTCCCCGCAGCATGAAGGTATCTAACTCACATATTGATATTTGTGGTTATTGTCTGCTGTCATATGTGCTCTGAAGATCAGAGTGCCCCAAAGAAATTTCTTCATATTCTCTATGTCCTAGAGGAAATGATTACATGAGCCTTTATGTGATATATTGCCAGCTGACACTACCTACAAGCTTGATGCTGCTAAGAATAATTATATTGGTTTCTCCATGGACCACTGCAAGCCAAACAATCTGTGAGAGAACAACGGGATTGGAAAAGCTTCTGGGTGTATGGAGAGACAAGTGCTCCACTGGACTCTTCTCTAGTCAGACACATCTGTTTAGCCACCACAACACCTATGTCAGTTATTTCTATTTCTGCAGTAGGCAGTCTGAAACATCCATTCTGCATGTTATCAAGGAAGTCACTCTCTAAACTGGACACAAAACTGCAAACAACTGTCCTTCTATTTCAGCAAGGCTTTGATAGGTAAGAGGCTACCAGAATAGACTGAGGAGTGAGCGCTGGCAGCTGTAAGGATCCAAGAGCATCTCATTTCCTGGAGATTTGGCTGCTGGGGCTTAGAGTCAACTTAGAGAGAGGACAGCTGACAGCTACCTCCCTTTCTGCTAGTAGCCATGGGGCAAACCCCCAGGACAGCACTGCAGAGAGGCCTCAGCCAGGGCTGGCCCCTTTCCCAAGGAAGCTTTTTAAGCCAAGCCTCTAACTCTCATCCCTCCCCCAAGGACAGTTCCTGGTGCATTGCATCCTGTGCAAGGCCAGGGGACCCTGACTCATAGGCTGCCTTCCCAGCTTCACCCAAACCTGCTCTGTCACCATGGACCTGTCCTTGCCACTGGGATGGACCTGTCCTGTCCACTGCCACTGGGCCTGATCCTAACCCTGACTTGCTGCCTGGTGTTCCTGGCTTGACCTCAGACCTGCCCCACCTCAGTGGACGTTCCTGACTTTCACTTAAACAGAACTGCTCTGCTCCCTCTGGTTGCTCCTTGGAGTTGGGGTGCTGGGAAGAACAAGGGCTCCCCGGGGCGTCAGGCCAGAACCTTGCCTGGGGAGTCAGGCAGGTCAGGGGCTGCCCCAATCGTAGACATCGGGCACCTCCCTGGGGACTGTGGGTTGGATGTGGGTCAGTGCCAGGCTCAACAGGCCCATGATCCGGCAGGGCAGGACTGCAATGTGGTGAAGCTGCAGCTCAGGCAGGGGACAAAGCATGAGAATCTCAGCCAAAAGTCGTTCCAACAGGCAGGGTTCAGACCTGATAGCGGCCTTCTTGCAGCCCTACACTGTTGGGGACCTTCCCCCCATGGCCAGCCACAGGACGAGGACCACCCTTGGCTGTACTGGCCTCACATGCCCCCTAAGAGGAGATGCTCTCAGGGCTCTTTACAACAGCTTTCTCTGAACCTTGAACTTAAGCTTGATCCTAATGCATTTCCTTGAATGCTAACCTAACTATGCTATAGCTCGAATCTTTTCCAAAAATCCCTTGGAATAACCCCAAAATGCTTATCTGGTTATTTTGAGGCACCGATGACAATTTGTGAAAGACGATCTTGGAAATGTTGTTCTATGCAGAGAACTAAGCACTCCAGACAGGAGCAGTCACTCTGCACGTGCAGC